>NC_029787.2:99635842-99651016 GCF_000816755.2 Arachis ipaensis | reverse complement strand
TTAATAAATATCAAATAATACAAAAATAAAATATTACTATTCTAAAAATGAATAAGAGTTGTTTATAATTATAGGAATGTCAATAGATAGAATAGGATATAATTTAAACTTCACCCTAATTCTATTTGTGGGTTTAAATTTTTTCTAAAACTCAATCATACTTTATCTGCAAGTTGAGAATTTCTCAATCCTAACTATATTCGCATTCTAAAGTTTCACATCCAACCTTACTCAAGCCGACCTATGTAAACTCCGTGAAATTAGTGAATAATTAGTCAATAAATTGAATTTTAATTAGAAAAATTAAAAATGCAAAACTAATATCAAAATAGGATAGAATTCTTCAAAACAAAAATTTTGATACCAATTTCAAAAAATTTAGCCTAAAATTAGACCGAAAGAGCCGAACCGACTAAACTGGAGCCCAAACTGGGCCCGTGGGTCCAACCGGACCCATAACTTAAAAGAAGCAGCAGCTCCTTCTTTCCCATTTCATACAACAACGACGCCAAACAGATTGGGAAGGAAGAGAATTCCATAACCTTCATCAAATCTTCCTTTCACCATAACTTCCCCATTTGAGCTCCGATTGCCGCACCGTTCACGGCCACGCGTCCAGCGCGTTGAGCTCTACATTTCTGTCGGATCAATTTTATCAGTAAGCTTCAATTTCATTTCAGAATTTCTACCCCCTTTCTTATTGTGAAATTGAATCCTTGAGATGAAATCTTGCTCAATTTGGTGTTTTAAGTTCGATTTAGCTTGCGGAGCTTATTGGGCTTGAGTTATTATGCGTGTGGATACAGTAAGAACAACCTAAACCCTAGTCAATTTTGAGTTTATTATGTAAAAGCTGAATTTGGAATATATATGTGAATTAGGTGTGAATTAAGTTTATACATAAGCATTGGAATTGAAAAGTGAGCATTTGGAAGCTTGGTGGTGATTGAAGCTAAGCTTGTGGCTAGTTTCATGATAAGCCACTATTTTATGATTTATCTTGTGCTCAATTGAGTGTTTTTATCAATTTTTTCACCCACTTATTCATAAGAAATGGCATAGTTTTACAATTCCTTCCTTATTCTATGATATATGTGAAAACATGTTTTCTATGCCTTAAAAATAATTATTTTAATTATCCTTTATTACAATTCGATGCCGTGATCTGTGTGTTAAGTATTTTCAGGCTTCATAGGGCAGGAATGGCTTAGAGGACAGAAAGGAAACACGCAAAAATGGAAGGAACGCACAAAAATGGAGTTTTGAAGAAAATGGCAGCGACGCGCACGCATGGACGACGCGGACGCGTGCCTAGCGAAAAATGGCAGTGACGTGCACGCATGGACGATGCGGACGCGTGCCTAAGTGCAGAGCACAAACGACACGAATGCGTGACTGACGCGTACACGTGACAAGGAAAAACTCCAAATGATGCGCACGCGTGACGGACGCCACATGCAGGAAATTGCAAAAAACGCTCCCAACGATTTTTGGGCCCTTTTTCGGCGCCCAGAAACACAGAATAGAGGTTGGAGAATAAGGGAATCAATTCATTCATTCATTATGGGAATTGGAAAAAAGAAATTTTGAGGTTTTAGATGTAGTTTTAGAGAGAGAGAGGTTCTCTCTCTCTCTCTTAGGTTTTAGAATTAGGATTTCTCTTAGAGTATGGTTATTTCTTCAATCCAAGTTCAATGTTCCTTTAATTTATGTTTCTCTTCTACTTTTATTTACTCTAATTCTTTTACTTGTTAATTACTTATGTTGTCAAATTGGCTTATGAACATTGCCATGTTAGATTTGAATTTATGTTTAAATACAATTTGAGGTATTTCAGAATTATGATACTCTTAGCTTTAATTGATGAAACGGCATTTTTATTCGAGTAGATTTCATTCCCTTTTGGCTTTGGATAAGTAATTGGTGATAGTTGAGTTGTCAAACTCAGTGGTTGATTGAAAATTGGGAATTGCTGATTGATTTGGATCCCTCTAAAGCAAGTATTTCCATAGGAGTTGACTAGGACTTGAGGAATCAAGTTAATTAGTCCACTTGACTTTCCTTTATTTAGTAAGGGTTAACTAAGTGGGAGCAATAAACAATTCTCATCACACCTGATAAGGATAACTAGGATGGAATTTCCAGTTCTCATACCTTGCCAAGAGTTTTTCTAATTATTAATTTATTTTTCTTGCCATTTAAATTACTTGTTCCTTATTTCAAAATTAATCTTCCATAACCAATAATAAATACACCTCCCTATAATTTCTTGAGAGACGATCCGAGATTTAAATACTTCAGTTATAAATTTTATTGGATTTTGTTACTTGTGACAACCAAACTTTTGTACGAAAGAACTCTATGTTGGTTTAGAAACTATACTTACAACGTAATTATTTTCATAAAATTCTTTACCGATAGAAATCTGTTCGTCATTTCTCTAAGCTTGAGGGGCTGTGTGGTGACTTGGGGGCTGTCTTGGATTAAATAAAGTGATCGGCCATGGTATGGTTTAGGTTTTGTGCGTTTAATATGTAAGGTTGTGTGAAAACTTAGGCTAGAAAACTATAGGATAAGTTGAAATGGTTTTAAGCATTAAATGGTTAGTTTTGTGATGTTGGTGGTAACTTGATGATTAGGGTTGTGTTGGAATTAATGGTCATAAGATGAATGGAATTAATGAGAATGTGTTATTGGAATTAATAATGGTGAATTGATGATGTTGTTTGTATATGTCAATGAGATTTTGTGGTTATGAGTTGTTGATTGGTTATTAATGAATTGAAGAAGTAAATTAATGAAGTTTTAAAAATTATAGCTTGTGGTTGGAATGGTGAATGTTAGAATTAATGTATGAATTTTATAGAATGGTGTATACTAGTGTGCTAGTGGTTGGTGTTAGTAAAAAGGGACTTGATATGTGGTAAATTTGCAGGTTTTGTGGGTAAGAAATGTGAATTTGGTAAAAAGTGGGGTTTGGTATATTTTGGAAAAAAGTGAATTTTGATGAACTTTGGTAGTCCATAAATTGCTCTACAAATTTTTGATAAAGCTGAGGTTTGTTTCAAATTAAAGAAGGTTTTAAAAGCTTGAAAATGATAGAAGGTTGGCAAAAACTGAATTTTGTAGAGAAAATTATGGACGTCGAAAAATCGGTGCAAAAAACTGAAATTTTGAATGTTATAATAGAATCAGTTTTTTTTTTATGTGTGCCCACGCACACAACTGTGCGAACGCACCCAACAGAAGCAAAAAGTTTACTTGTGTGTACGCACACCTTGTGTGCTCACACACCTGGTGCTTTTCATAAAGTGTGAGCGCACGCACACACCAGGATAGGCCTTCTGTTGGTGGTGCTAGCACAGGTGAGGCGCATGCACACCAAGAGATGTGTGCACACGCACGCATTCGTGCGCACGCACACGTTCTGATATCTTTCTGAACTGTGCGCACGCACACCTATGTGCATACGCACACACCCTATTTTCCAACACCTGTATTTTTCTGTTCTAAATATGATTTTGAACCTCTAAACCCCTATTTTTGCCCTGTTAATCTTAGATTCTACTGGTAAGCTTAGTGAATAGTAGAAGTTAGGAATCTAAGGTAACTTGGGAATGAAGAGAAAGGTAAAAATGATGAGTTATGTGAAAGGAAAGTGGTTATTGAATGAAGTTATGATGCCATGAATTTGATAAGTGATCAATTAATGATTATGAAGATGAAATGACTTATGAATGATGATATCTGAGACATGAGTTTTCCTGGGTAAGAGCTGTGGCTTGCCACCACGAGTTCCAGGTTGAAAGTCGATACTCTGTTGACCCTACGTCGTAAGGGTGACCGGGCATGTATAAATTCCCGAGTATGGATAGCCCCCAGTGAGTGATTTGAATGATGAATGAATGTGAAATCTATGCATAGACTCATGGGGATGCGCGACAGAGGACAATCTAAGGTTTTCAGACTTGTCGGGTTGGCTGGATAACCGACAGATGAGCCTCATCAGCCATAGGACAGGCATGCATCATATGCATCTTGTTTGTTTGTCTGCTGTGCATTACTTGGGATTGCCTACTTGAACATATATCCTGCTAATTGTTATATTTGTTAATTGCACTATCTGTTTTCTACTTGTGCGTGAATTTGTTTGATTATTTGTCTCTGTTGAATCATGAATGATGGAGGAATGGAGGAAGGGTAGAATGATTTGGTGTTGATGCTAGGTTTCAGAGTGTGTAAGTTTAGGAATGCTTAGATTACCTACCCCCTTTTTATGGCTTCTGCTTAGAGATTAAGTTTTATAATTGTATGAAGGAGTTCTAGGATTGCCTCTGGCATTCCCAGGACCTTATTTATTATACGCGTGGCACCTTTACCATGCTGAGAACCTTCGGTTCTCATCCCATACTGTGTTGTTGTTTTCAAATACAAGTCGAGAGGCACCTTGTTAGGCGTCTGGATTTCTTGAAGCGAAGCAGTCCCCGGTGTATTTTGGGTTTCTAGTTTGTATATGTATGTGTATATGTAGTAGCTTGCTCACCAAGAAACTTGATTATTTTGTTCCTCATAGAGGTTACAGGAGAGTTAGGGACTTGTTTCTGTATTTTGGATGTTGGATATATATATATATATTCTCCGGCTAGCTTTAGCTTCGCAAGCTGAGTCAGGAACTAGTTCCTCTGTATTATTAGCACTCTTGTGACTCTTTCACTTGTTCCTATCCTTAACTTTTAAGTTTCTTAGCACGCAAGTAACTCTGTTTCTTGAGCGTTGCGTTTTTTTTATTTTGCGATTTTGTTTTATCCATTTTTCAAGGCTCCTAGTATATTATTTCTTTGCACTATTATATGTATATATTTTATGATTAGAGGTCCGTAACACTATATAATATATCAAGAGAGGAGATTGGGTTAGGTATAAATTTACACCCGATCCTATCTACAGTCCAATCAGCTCCACTCTCAACGCAACTTACTGTAGATTAAATTATCAACCATATCCGAATTGATTAAATAAGATTTTAATCTATAAATAAAATTAGTATTGTCAGTCCTAATTATTGTTCGCTTATTATTTCTACTAAAAGGAAGGAATGTCTTTTTCAATCATACTTTTTGTGGACACCTATGAATATAAAGATGATAAACTTTTAGATGTTCATGAGTATCATATAAATTATACTCAGAAATAATAATAAAAAAATAAGAGAAACAAATTAAATTTTTAACAATAATTTATATCTTAATTTCTTATTCTAAAAATAATTGTGACTGTACATATATGTAATATTCTACGAATTTACTTTACAAGTGAGATTATTTGTATTGATGGTTAAATCGTTGTTAATAAATTTTTTCTACGATTTTACCATTAGTAAAAGTGCGTTGATGAAATGGATAGATCATTGGTAAAAGTCTCAAAAAAAAAAGCTCGGCCTATTTTAACGACACTTTTGTGTTTTAGCGACGGCATCATCAGAACAGCCATTAGTAATAAGGCTAAATGTAGTTATGATATGACGCTATAACATAAATGAGTTAAAACGGTTATATATGAGATAAACTTATTTATTTGTTCATAAAGTTGAAATCTACTAAAAAGTTTTGAATCAAGTAAAAAATAAAGACAATATTAAAATATATTCAATTTGATAATCCGTCAAATTCGTTAAAAAAAACTGGTTGAATTGAGATTTTATTGTTCAATTTAAAAAAAAAAATCATACTCATAATAATAAATTTTTGGGTTTTAGAGCAACGAAATGGGTTGACTTAGCAGGTTACTCTAATTTTTTTTTTTAAAAAAAAAGTAAGGACCACATGAGTATATATACAAAACTTTAAAATTAGAGTCTTGATTCTTGACACACTTCTCTTACTCCTCTAACAACAGTCTCAAGAACCAAAACTTAAGAGAGAATATTTTGCTCTTTATCTCGTTGTCTTTAGTCTGTACAATCTTCTTACTAATGATATTTATACAATTTGACATCACAACATCTCTAGTGACATTCACCTTTCAATATTTTTGGTGACATTCATCTTTCTTCTTGACATTTTTACTCTCATATATACTTGTCATTTAGTATCTTTGCTTTCGAATTTTTCTACCGACTATTTTTCACTTAACTATGTTGCAGTATCTCAACATCGTCATTATTGAAACATATTCTTTTCCATCCGTATCAATAGGTAATTTATTTATTTTTTTTTTATTTTTTCTTTATTTGTTTTATTTGGCTCTTCGTTTAGGTTGCGTGACTTAACATTTTTTTAAAGCAAAGATGGTTATTTTGTTTTTTCTTGTCACAAAACTTGCTATTATTTTTGTATTGTATTGGTGTTGTAAATTCTTTTGTTCTAAAATTGTTTGTTTAGTGAAAATTAAGTTAAAATTATTATTTTTAATTTTGATAGTAATTTGAACTTGTAAATTGTGATGAACTAACGTTTTTAACGTTGAAAACTTAGAAACAAATAAAAGATATAAGGAATTGCTGCAACTTTACTATTTTTTTAATTTTCATTTATATTTATAATTTTTATTAGATTATTTTAAATATTTTGCTATATAAGAAAGAAAAAAAAATCAAATTAAAGGAACTAGCACCTTAATTTGTCAATTCATTATGTCTATTTTATATTGACAAATTAGACTCAAAAAGAGAGCTAGCTAAACGGGACAAGTCACATAATCTATTTTATCACCTCTAAATATTAGCAATATAATTTTATGAATAAAAAAATTTTTATCGATGAAATAAATAATGCCTAATAATAAAAATCTAATATTTAAAAATATAAATTTGAGATTTGGATGTCTCTCTCTTTAATTCTTTTTTCTTCTCTTTAATTTTCTCTCATTTGCTTTTCTTTTTTTTCCCCCTCTTCCTTAGCTTCTTTTGTTTTTTTTTTTCTTTTAATTTATTATTTTTTTATTTTTTTAGATTTTTTTTTAAATTTTAGATCTTAATAACCTTTTAGTAATTTTTCTCTTTTTTGTAATATAATATTTTTTTTATGGTATTATATTTCTTTTTTTAGGTGTTTTGAATTTGGTTATATAAATTCTCTAAATCTAGGAAAAGAAAATATTAAGAGAAAAGCTTTTTGTTTATAGAAAATTTTACGGATTGAAAAAAAATTCAAATCTACTCTATGAGAAGAAAAAGTATCCTGTTGTGTTATAGTATTTCTATGTAAATTCAACAACAACAAAACAACAACAACAAAGCCTTGTCCCACTAGGTGGGTTGGTTACATGAATCAAACGACGTCACTGTGCTCTGTCATGTATCATGTCTACAAAGAGACTGTTTACATGTAGATCTCGTTTAACCACCTCATAGATGGTCTTCTTATGTCTTCCTCTGCCTTTCGCCCCTTGTCCATCTTCCATCTCATCCACCCTCCTGACTAGGTGTTCTATCGGTTTTCTTCTCACATGTCCAAACTACCTGAGGTGCGATTCAACCATCTTTTCCACAATGGGTGCTACTCTAACTCTCTCTCTTATATCTCCGTTCCTTATTTTATTCAATCGCGTATGACCACTCATCCATCTCAACATCTTCATCTTTGCCACATTCATCTTATGTTCGTGCTCCCCTTTGGCCACCCAACACTCTGTACCATAAAGCATAGCCGGTCTTATAGCGGTGCGATAGAATTTACCTTTAAATTTTAAAGACACTTTTTTGTCGCATATAAAACTAAATGCTTCCGCCATTTTGACTAACCTGCTTGGATCCTATGATTTACATCCTGTTCAATCTTTCTAATATCCTGTATGATGCACCCAAGATACTTAAAACTTTTAACTTTTTGTAGGATGTTGTCTCCAATCTTCACCTCTATATTAGGGTTTTTCCTTCTCAGACTGAACTTACATTTCATATATTCTGTCTTGTTACGGCTTATGCGCAGACCATACACTTCTAGAGCTTCTCTCCATAAGTTCAACTTCTTATTTAGGTCTTCCCTTGACTCTCCCATAAGGACGATATCATCGGCAAAAAGCATTCACCATGGCATAGGCTCTTGGATGTGCTCTATGAGTACTTTCAAGACTAATGTGAAAAGGTATGGAGTTAAGGATAATCTCTGGTGTAATCCTATACCAATAGAAAATTCTTCTGTCACACCACCTTGAGTCTTCACACTAGTTGTGGCTCCATCATACATGTCTTTAATTGCACGAATATATACGATCCTTACTCTCCTCTTTTCTAAAACCTTCCATAAGACCTCCCTTGGCACCCTATCATACGCTTTTTCCACATCAATAAACACCATATATAGATCCCTTTTATTATTTCTATGTAAATTCAAAAACAAAAAAAATTAATTTTATCTTTGTTTTTGTTTATTAAGATTTATTGTAAGTGAATATTATATCTCTTCTTAGTTTATAATATAATATAGGAAATATTTGTCTTTTTTTATATATAGAATTAATAATTTTGTTATTATCTGTAAGTATTGTTTAACAATTTCTATAAATAAAAGTTAACTCTTTAGTAAAAAAAGTCTGAGTAAGATCAGAAAATAAAACAATAAATATGAACAGTATACAAATTCTGGCAGAAATTAATTTATTAATGGAGATGAAAATCGTGATATATAGCATTATTGGTGCATGGCGTGTAATCCAAAAATGTGAATCTGCCATGCCAGTAACATGAAAAATGCAGGTTACGTTTTTCAGAGACTCCAAAATGCAAAAGCTGCAACATCTGCAGCTGCTGCAAATCGCAGCTTCCGTTTGTCAACGAAGGCCAGCCAGAGGATGAAATGTGTCCAAGCTCCCTGCAACCTGCTGTGTTGACTGCCTTGGGACCGCACAAAACGCAGGTTGCGTTTGTCAAGAAGCAATTGAAAATCGCAGGTTGCGATTGCCAGCACCGAGCATGCATGTGCGACACATGGTGGAAGAGGGTCTTCAGCGGGCCTTTAAAATACAAAAACATAGGTGGAAGGGGGAAGAGTGAAAAGAAAATGCAAGCCACCACTTCCAGGGAGAGATTCAAACTCTGAGGGGGAGGAAAAGGGTTTGGACAACAGTGTGGGAGGAAGAAGAAGAGTAGATACCGGCCTATGAGTAGCACTTTCAGCAGTCGGCCTACGGTCAACAGTTTTCGGCATATGAGGAGCAACAACCGTACATACCGGAACTACAACAACATCAGGCAGCGGAGCCCTACATACCATAGATGGTAATTTCGGCATATGGTCAGTCCAGTCCGTTTGGTGGCTTGATTCGATCAGCTTCTCTTAGCTCATGAGAGAGACAGCTTATCTATTTCTGGCACCAGAGCAGCAAGGGTCTACTGGTAGTGACCCATCTGTTGGTCGTCGCGCCACATCAGGTCATGCAGTGACTTCGACATGGATCGTTCGTCGGGTCATGTAGATCCTCCTCGTCCTTCCGCACCACCGCGCACCGAGTTGTTCGACTTGAATGAATACCTGCAGCCGGAAGAGGGATTTATGGGACATGACCTCCAGCACGAGTCTCATTATGGTGGATATAGTGCTCCGGGCATGAGTGGTTCGGGTTTTTGCGATGCTGGCGATGCCAGCATGCCAGATGTTGGTGTTGGTGACGCCGATATTTCTTAGGATCATCCGTATAATTTACGAACACAGACTGCACCTCTGGATAAATACACTCCATCTCAATACGCGAAGAAGATGCCCAGGAAGTAGGTTGTTGCAGTTTAGTTCAGTCTATTTGAGTTTAGCTTTTTATTCAGTGTTCTAGATCGTATAGTATATTTAGATGTTTCTATTAGTCATCGTAGCTATTATTGTGTATTTAGATTTGTATCGTACCTATTAGGTTGTTGTACTTTTTATCTAACTTCGTAGTTATTATTCAGTGTTTAATGCATACATAAATAAATTGTTCATAGACATAAAAAGCTTACATACTAGTTTGAACTAGGTAATGAAGGTACATAAAAAGTTAAATAGGTCATAAAAAGTTACATAAAAAATTACTAACTAGTTTAAAATGCGTTAACATACAAAAGGCTTAATTAAGATTGACCCCCGACGGAGCTTGGACCTGCGTGCTGGGGACATCGGTTCCGGCTATGTCCCTCCCGTCCACATATAGTACATCGGCGAGGACCACGCATATCCCGCGAATCCATCTCATTCAAGTAGTGAGTTGATTTGGGTCTTCCTTTGGTCGTGCGCCTCAACATACAATTCGCGATCACCTTCGCTCCTTCATACGGAGCCCACGTAGATGGGTCACCCATCGGGACAAAGTCGCCTCTGTAGACCTTGCAAATTTCAAACATCTTGTACACGTCATGCACATATACTTGCCAATCAAGACCCTGGTTAGTGCAACATGCGAGGACGTGGCGGCATGGGAGTCACTCAACCTGGAAATAGCCATAATCGCAGTGTCGTTGCGCAAGGTTAACAGTGTAAATGGAACCATCTTATAGTTCACGAACCTCAAACATCTTGTTGCGCCTGTCAAATCGATTGACCACAATGTTTTCTGCACGTCGAAAACTTTCTTCTACTCTTTTCATTGCAAATTCTGAATACGTGAATCCATTGCGGACATGCTCATGAGCCTCGGCGCTCTTCTGAGTTAGCCAATAGAAGGTAGACCTAACAATGGCAGGCACAGGGAGGTTGCATGCACCCTTCAGGATAGAATTAATGCACTCTACCAAGTTTGTCGTCATATGTCCTCAACGATGACCTCCGTCAAATGCCAACACCCATCTCTGAACACCGATCTCATCGTACCATTGAGTATATGCCTCACCCTGCTCTTTAAGCCTTTGGTAGTTTTTTGTTGTACTCCTGTTCCGTCCTAGAATAGCCTGTGAACTAACCATGTAATCATAAGCAGTTGTTTAAAAATTACTATAAAAATGCCCAGAACCATGAATGCAGTTACCTGTGTTAACCATGAGCTTATGCAAATACGGAGCCTTGAACCTCCTTAAGAAATTGGACCCGATGTGTCAGATGCAGAACATGTGCCACGCTCTTGGTGGTGACCATGCACCGTTACTGTGAGCTATTCCTGCGTCGATGGAGTTATGGCGGTCAGAAATGATGCCAAAGCCATCAATGGTAACAACATATCTCCATAAATTGTTTAGAAAAAACTCCCACACATCTGTTGTCTCATCCTCGACTATCGCAAACGCAATAGGTATAATGTTTTGATTTCCATCTTGTGCAACCGCCACTAGAATTGCACATTTATATTTTCCATACAGGTGTGTGCCATTAACCTGCACCAATGGCTTACAGTGTCTAAATGCTAAAATACACGGATAGAAGCTCCAAAAAGCGCGATGAAGAACTCTTACACCTTGAACCTCCTCACTCTCAGATAAATGGGGAGCGTTTTGATTTGAACACGAGACCTTGGCATCTTCGCAATCATTGTTTTCAACCATACTGGCAGAGTCTGGTAAGAAACTTCCCAATCACCGAAAATTTTTGCTACAGATTTCTACTTTCCCAACCAAGCCTTACGATAACTTACAGTGTAGTTGAACTTGGATTGAACTTCTACAATAACAGACTTCACCTTTATCGACGGGTTTACTTCGACCAACAGCCTAATACCATCTGCAATTGTGTCTGAGTCCAACTTGGCATAATCTTGTGAGATCGTCCCTATAGTACACATGTGTTTGCCATTGTATCTCCTGATCTCCCAACAAGCTTCCTTTCGAATCAAGCTAGCTCGGATAAGCCAATCGCATCCAGCACCATAACCCTTGCATTTCGCATAAAATGTCTATGGCTTAGACTCATACACAGTGTAATCAACTTCTCTAGAGATAATGTAGGTTTTTATTGCAGATATCACCGACTCTCAAGAACCAAATTCCATTCCGACATTAAACTCACCATCTTCCACCGCAACGTTACCTTCACCTACGACATGCGAACCACCATCAGTCAGACAAGGCAAATAAAATGCACACTAGTGGTAACTTGAATTAATAATCATAACATACCCATATTCGCATACTCAGAAAATTCTAGGGCATGCATGGCTTCGAGATCCAGAATCCGCATAAAAGACAGAACACCAAAGGGGTGCTGGCTTACAATCGCATCCGCTTCATTTTGTACCGCCAGATTTCCTACCAAGTCTCTGTCGTCGTTTTCGTCATCGACTTCGTAGTTGGCTTCGAACTCCTCTTCAATGTCGTTGTTATCTTCTTCCCAATCTATATCCCCGAGCTTATCCACATTGACCTCCTCGCCAACTGCGTCCAGTCCCGAATGTTGTTCGAACTCAACGTACAGCTCTATCATCGGCACGTGAAATCGGGTTTGTTGATAAATACAGAATGTCTGCTGTAGACTTGCATCATCAGTGATGGACATTATTTGAAACTATATCAACCCACCAAATATTTGTATAGGATTTCTGTATAAAATGTTGCTCACCCTTTTTGAAATGTGACTTTGTATATTATCACAAAAACCATTTTGTAACTCTACAAAATTCATGGTGCATGAAATAGCAAATGACAATGGACATTCACAAATAAAAGTCACTCCTTCGTGTGTGTTTGGTATAATCTCACCGTTATAATACACTCGCAAATTTACAACACCTTCCATAACTTCAACCCACCTAATCTGACTTTTTTTGACACAAGTAACTGTAAAAAAAATTCACAACTATGAAATATACGGAAGAGAGAAGAATAGGAGTAGAAGTGAAGTGAGGGACTCCAAATAAACTCCGAATCGTATTTATAGGCAACACTCTTGATTAAAATATTTTTTTCTCCAAAAAATGCAACCTGCGTTTTATGCTATCCAAAAAAAGTTTCTGACACTTGAAAAACGCAACCTGCGTTTTGCTTATTTCAAAAAAAAAAAAAAAAATCTGACACTCCAAAAAACGCAGGCTGCGTTTTGTTGTTTCAAAAAATTTTAAAATATTGCCCGATGCGTTTGGGCCACAAGAAAATAAATTTTTTTTTAAAAACATGAAAACAATAAAACGGAGGCTACGTTTTATTATTCTGATGAACAAAAAAAACATTAAAAAACTATTGAAAATAGTAAAACGCAAGTTACGATTTATACTAACTTTATAGCAGAAAAATTTTTGTTCGTCCATCCATTTCATTGCACTACACCGTTATTGTTTCTATATACGAAAAAAATATTCTGTTGTGTTATAGTATTTCTATGTAAATTCAAAAACAAAAAAATTTTAATTTTATCTTTATTTTTGTTTATTAAGATTATTTATTGTAAGTAAATATTATATCTCTTCTCAGTTTATAATATAATATAGAAAATATTTGTCTTCTTTTTTATATATAGAATTAATAATTTTGTTATTATTTGTAAGTATTGTTTAACGATTTCTATGAATAAAAGTTAAGTCTTGTTTGGTACGTCGGGTTACGGGACGGTTCGGGTGGTAGGATGTGCGAGAAAATGGGTCTCTGTCTTGGCCTGGGCGCTGGTAACAGTTCGCGTGGGCTGCCGATTTGACGAGCTCTTGATGAAGTGAGGGGGATGTCACCTGCAATGACACTCTGACGCCCAAGTCAGTAGAGTGTATAGGTGATGTGAGAATTTGGAGTAGGGTGACGTACCTTGGGGAGGGATAGGACCCTCCCCATATATACCATGTCAGGAGTGGGTCCCACGAGGGCAGATCCACCTTCCTCGAAGCTTCCCAATATAGCTGTAGTAGTGAGCTGTAAAAGACGCGTGTTTGGGTCGGCCGTTGATCATCTCGCGCCCGCCCGTTCGGGTCGTGTGGCCTATGGATCAGGTCGGCTCGCATGACATTTGGATTGGGCCGTAACAAGTCTTCAGTAAAAAAAATCTAGAGTAAAGTATTGTTTTTGTCCCCAATGTTTGGGATAAGTCCTATTTGTGTCCCTAACGTTTAAATCGTCCTATTTGTATCCTTAACGTTTATAAAAGTGATTCAATGTTATCCTACTATTAATTATACTAACAAATCAGATTATATTTTTCAATTATTCTCACTTGGATGTATTCACTCTCAATTAGGTCTCACTTAGATGTGTTCGATTTTAATATTATATCCACTATTTGTGTTTAGATTTAATTATGTCCCTAAAAAAGTGAATTATGTAAATGTTATAGGAATTAATTTCAACATTTGATGAGCTATTTTTCGGAGTAGATCATCGATTCTATCCCAGACATTTGTATTCTAACTTCAAGAAGAAATTTTTAAAACTCAAACTAAAGTGCTCATGATGTGTAATTGACGGCAGGATAACATTGAATTACTTTTACAAACGTTAAGGATACAAATAGGACGATTTAAATGTTAGAGACACAAATAGAATTTACCCCAAACATTAAGGACAAAAATGATACTTTACTCAAAAATCTAAATAAGATCAGAAAATAAAACAATAATATGAACAGTAATACAAATTCTGGATATTAAACAAAGAATAATTCGCACATGGGGGTGGCCCAGACACACAAGAATGTGATTGTGATAACAACATAAATGCTCCAATGACAAGGAGCAATCTTTTGTAGTCAAATACTCAAAACTCGAAAGCCTTCACCACAAATGTTTATGTTTGGTTTTCTAGGCAGCCCTCGGTCAATTGCAATTTCACCCGTCTATTATTTGAATTTGAATACTCCAAAGAAAGTCCAAACAGAGTCTGGTCAAAATATATCTTATGGCTGCAATTGTAGCCCACGTGGAGTTTATGAGTCAAACGCCATCAGTTTTTCCAAGGAAAAATGAGAGTTGCAATTTGCAAACATAAATACTTATACTTCAGTCCAAAGTACAACTACTGGCCAAATTTTTTCAAGCATAATTTTTCTTCAGTCCACAAATAATTAAGGCCGTCGTCATAAACATTTTTTCCGTAGCAATGATTCATTTTTAATTTATATAGCAGATGTTGCAACCTCACCCCAAAAACCAACCCAATGGATAACGAGTCCCAAATGCTCGCATGCATCAGGGGGAAACATGAATTATTACTTGTCTTTATTAATTATTATTCAATAGAATAATGATGATAGATTATAGTCATAGAAATTACTAATAATTTTCTATATAGTGAAACAATCAATGTCAAACTTGTATAGAATACAATTTGTTAATACTAATATAAAGAAACAAAAAAAGGGGGTT
>NC_029787.2:99546075-99635732 GCF_000816755.2 Arachis ipaensis | reverse complement strand
CTATTGCTACTTCTTTTCTATAAATTTATATAAAAATACAACACAAAAAAATTATTATAAAAAACGAAAATGAAATTATCGTTTTTTTAATTATAAGTGTTAATTAATTCATACAAATACATTTTGAAGTGAATTAAAAGGAGACGCACTACAAAAAAAAAATGTTGCAGGTTTATTGACGGATATGACAATAAATTAGTCGATCATTAAAAAGTTACTATTGAATTAGATTTTTCGATGATAAATTCACCAATAATATTTGAAGGAAAAAAAATTGGCGAGAGCATTACTGTCGGAATTATCGACAAATTTATCCGCCGGTAAAGCTCAATTAATGAAACGTTTTGTTTTGGTCATACGCAATGTATTATTGTCGGATTTATCCGCCGGTAAACCTAATCTAAATTCAAAATGCGCGGCCTTCTCCTCTCACTTTCGAGAACACTCTTTTCTCTCTTTCCATTCTCCTCTCTCTTCTTTCCCCATGCAACTACCTCCAGCACCCCTTCTGGCCACCCTCCGCCAGCAATGTCCACCTCCATTCTCCTCTAAAGTTTGCGTCAAGTCGCCTGTATATATCATGTTTCGTTGCCTCAAACGGAGTTGCTCCCTCCGTCTCCACTATCATTGGAAGAGCTGCCGCTGCCGTTCCCTCTGTCGCCGGAGTTGTGTCTCTCCTCCGTCGTCCAGGTAGGTTTCCCTCATCTATCATATCTCTCCCTATTTCATATTGTTTTCATTTTTTTAATAAAAAATTATAATTCCCTTTTTGCTTTAATCCCTTTTTGTCCTCTTTAATTTGATGGTGTGTCCCCTTTCTCTCCCAGAGTTTGAAGTTGTGAGTTCTTCTGTTTACCACTCTGCAAGCTCTGCTGTTACCTTGTCATTGTCTTCTGCTTTTTGTTGCCGTCTCTTTCAGACCTGCTCGCCTCCAGTTCTATTCTTTCGGTGTTTAAGTATAGTGCGCGACTCTGTTACTCGATTAAGTTCTTCAGCATCTCGTTACTGATTGTTTTTTTAGCCTCTGTTAGTTGTTCTTTTTGTTGTCGATTCTTCTTGTTAATTGTTATGTTGTTGTTGTATAGATGTTCACTTATTATAGTTATTGAATTTATTTGCTGTTATTGTTCATAATTACTTAAATTTTTTGCTAATAATTATTTAGTTCTCGTAGTTATTGCTGTTATGGTTCTTGTTGATTTGTTAAATTTTTTGCTAATAATTGTTCAATTTTTTCTAATAATTCTTTTGCTAATTTTTTGTTAGGTGTTATTAAATTTTTTACTATATAGTTATTGAATTTATTTGCCTAGATGTTATTGTTCTTGCTGCCTATTTATTGTTTTAGCGGTTATTTATTTGTATACTAATTGCTGCATACTTATTAATTTTGTTTGGATATTTTTTTTATTTGACTTGTGCGGGCTTTGATGAGATTAGATAACACCTTGGTTGATTTAGAATTTTTAATTTGGATGATATTTTTAATTCAATTTTTTCTAATAATTCTTTTGCTAATTTTTTGTTAGGTGTTATTAAATTTTTGGTTATGTAATTATTAAATTTATTTGCCTAACTGTTATTGTTCTTATTGTCTACTTATTGTTCTAGCTTATATTTATTTTCATACTAATTGCTGCTTACTTATTAATCTTGTTTGGATATTTCTTTTGTTATTTGACTTGTGTGGACTTGGATGAGATTATATAACACTTTGGTTGATGTAAAATTTTTAATTTGGATGAGATTTTAAGGTTTATATTATAATATAATTATATTTTGTGTGTTTATTTATATTTTATATATTATTTTATTATAATTTGGTTATTCCGATTGAACTACGATTGAACCTTTATTGATCCAGTGAACCAGTAGCTAGATTGAATAATCATGTATTTTTTTAATATGGTACTAATAAATCGTGTCAGCTAAAGTTGTAAGATATCACTGCGGCGTTTCTTGGGATTTTCCGATGACGAACTGATGAGGTTTGATGCAAAACCTTACTACAGGTTGATGAGACATACTGCTAGGATATACAGTGTTGGCGGAGCCTTAGTAATGCAACAAGTTCAATACACTCTTGTAGCAGTAACAATGTAAAGTGTAAGATTATGGTAACATAACAGATTCACTACACTAACCATTTGATTCTTCAACTACACTTGTAATTAGTCATAGAATTGGGATCAAGATAGAAGAATGGGGAGACACAATAAATTAATTAATTGTTAGTATCATAAATAATTTAGTATGGTTGATTCTTTATGTAATATAGTAGTATTATAGTATAGCCTAATCTCTAATGCTCATCAGTATTGCTCTTTCGATTTCTGATTTAATTTTGTTCAATTTTTGTAATTGAGGATTTGGTGCATTTTAAATCTGATTTTCTGCTTAATGAAATTCTCTTTTTTTTAATAATAATAAATTTTGATATTTAAACTTATTTGTAAAATTTTAACTAAAAATTATAGACAAATTATTATAAGAAATTATAAAACTTTGAATTTTGTTAGTTTAGAAATTATTAAAGTTAAATATTTTAAAATTATATATTGAATTTTTAAACAAATTTTTCAAAAAAAGATAAAATTTGAGTTTACAGTCGGATTTACCACAAAAAAAATCTGACGATAACAAACTTCAGAATTTCACGATTAAAAGTTTATATCCACTAGTAATTAACAACGAATGAAAAAATTTGTTAATAAACAATTACTAATAAAGTTTATATTGTCAAATTTATTTCATCGCTAAATCTGTTAATAAAGTTGTCGATATTCGACGACGTTCTTGCATGGAGGGAGCTGATGAAATTCTTTTCCTTTAAAAAAATTAAAATTTCTCAGTTTCAATAGCAAAATCTCTCATTAAAATCCTTTGAATTTTGAAATTTCTTTTAGAAGATATCCAAATACATTATTTTGTCATTAAGAATTTTAAATATTCTTCAAAATTACTTTTCCTTATTTAATTATTCCGATCCATCCAAAAAATGATGAATCGCCACACGAAATAATGTATCGGAATCAAATGATCTTTTGCCATTATTTTTTTATGGATCTTTTAAAAAATTGAAATTAAGGTATTTTCAAATTATAAAAATTAAATATGGATAATTTTTGTAATTAGGATAATTGTTAACTAACACGTTATCGTTAAATTTTAATTCCAGATAACTAAATCAATAATTAGTCATTTTTTTTAAATTTTAAAATTTTTCAAAAATTATTTTATCATAACAAAAATTAGATACTATTTTATTAATATTAAAATCTTTTAGATATCAATTTGATATTTACCTCTTTTTTCAATCTAAAAAACTTTTATGATACAATTAAAATCTTAAAAATCTTTTGGATAAAAACGGCCAATCTCATGGATATTTTAGGATTTAACTCTAAATAAATCTCTAGTTATTGTTGTTAAGTCTATAGATTATTAGTTAATGAAAATGTTTTGTTTATAACGTTGAATCTTTTATTTGACTCCTATGGATATTTTGTTTTATATTTATATATATAGTCCAGTTTATACAACGAACTAACTATGACCAAAGGTGAAAAGAGAAGAAGGAGAATAGAAAATAAATAATTTTGTTGATACTAAAATAAATAATGAATACACTTTCAAATTTATTTTCAAACTCTCAGATTCACTATTTGAACCAAATTTTAATAAATCATTCGTGGAGAAAGCAATGACCGAAATGATTCACAAATAATAATAATAATAATAATAGAATATGGGAGTAAGTCTTTGAATATTTTATCCAAAGCTATTAGCTGTCCTTTTTATATTTTAAAGATGCAATGAAATTGGCAACTGCTTCATCTTTGGTTTGCTTTCAACAAACGCCAAGAGTATCAATATCCTATCCTATAATATTCCGTAAAAAGAAGGTTATTTCTATAGTTAAATTCCTACGTGCAATTTCTTGTATTTCTCCAAATTTTTCCTGCATCGTATATCGTATTACCTACGATAACACCTCTCCATCAAATACACCACATCACACTCCTCTAAAATTTTAAATTTTGAATTCAAAATAAAAATTATAAAAAAAATTTATTTCCATTATTTTCTTTTTTTTCTTCTTCGTTCGTTTCAGTTCCTCTTCTTCTTTTTATTTGTTCTTAATCTGAGTTGGAGGTAAAAATTATAAAATTCATAGTTGCACCAAGACAGAGAATATCACTGTACCTGATGGATCCAAACTTCAGAGAATTCATTGCTGTGGAAACAACGTAAACCGTGGTAGTAGATTCATAATAGTGGATGAGATGGTGGACAATGATACGGTGGTGGCGGTGGTGGTCACAGCGAGTGCAACAGATATTATGGTGGTCATCGATGTTGTAGTGATGGATATGGAGGAGGAAGCGGCAGAAGATAGTAGATTGCTAGAAAGTTCTCAGTGGCGGACATAGAGAGCACATGCAGTGAGACTATGAAAACAGAGAGCACATCAGCAAAAACCAAAGCAGATTGATGAGATTTAACTAGAAAAAGCATCATTCATTTATTCATTGTTCAATCTTCCATGGCTGAAGGAGTACAGTTTAGTGTTTGCTTTAAAGAGTTTGCACGGGAAGCAAATGACATGGGGCTTCTCCTCAAGGGGTCAAGGCCACGCTTGTTCTTCCTCTTCTCAGCAAATCATTGATAAGGAACATGAGTACATTGCCCACAAGTAAACTCCTTTCCATCTTTTTCTCTTCAATTTGTTTGATGAAACTTTACAAATACTATTGTTTTTTTTGGGTGTCTCTTATTTTCACTTTTCCAATGCTATTATAATATTATTAGAGTTGTTAGTAGTTAGGAGTTAAATTAGTAATAGCCAGTAGTTAGTAGATAGAATATTTATGAAGTTAGTTGGTAATATTCCTATAAATAGAGTGACTCTTGTATCATATAACAACAACTTCAATACAACAACTTCACATATAATATTATCTATTTATTCTGCTCTTTTCGTAGAAATTTAACAGCTATTATTCATGTTCTGTTCAACTTATCTAATCCTCTTTGATCAATTGATATCCTGAATTGTAATCAGAAAATTAAAAAAGAATTAATTGCGAGTAATGCACCTTTATCTATTGTAGCAGTTTATCAATTTAGTTTAGGCTAGAAATTTATGTTTGCGGCTTCAGATGAAAAGATTTATCCAGAAACGTATTTGTTGCACGCCATTGCTTATGGGATGTTAATCTATTGTTCTTTTTATACTATAAAGGTTCAGGTTAACTTTATTTAAATACTAAGAATTTCCCCATTTGCGTATATTAGCATATTTATTTAGTGAATTTGATATATGTAATATAATGATGCGGATTTTCATATCACAACTACCGACAAGTGCAACAGGTCATACCAAGTAATAAACTCACGGTGAGTGAGTGTCGATCCCACGAGGATTAATGGATTAAGCAAGCAATAGTCAATCGATTTTTCTAGTTAGACAATTAAAATTAGATTTTTAGAAAGCTTTGACATAAACAGTGAAGTAAACAAGGGCAAACAGTAAGTGTTGAAAGATAATATGATTAAAAAAGTTAAGGTTTTAGAGATGTTGAGACTTCCGGATCAATACTTTTCATCTTGATCATGCAAAGATACATCCATGGCTAATCATTAATAATGAAACCCCAATCACTTGGTAATTCAATTTCTCTATAACCTAATTAATCGCTAATTCCTTAGTCAATTATTTAAGAAAAGAGTTAAAGCACGTTCACTGATTTATAAGCCACACAATTTATAAGAATCTCCCCTAGTTGATTCGATGTCACCTATCAAGCCTAGTTTCAAAACTTAAGAGTTGTAAGAATAAGTTTTCAAGCTTAATTCGATTAATCAACTTTTCCAAGAACTTAAAAGAATTCAAGTTAGAAGAGAATTGTTTCCCAACACATTCAAATTCCTTAAATGATGAATGAAAACTTTTTCTTAAGAAGATATCAATGCATTAATCAAAGGTAGAAAAGCTAGAATATTAATCCATAGGAATCAATAGAGCTCCTAACCTTAACCAAGGAGATTAGTTGCTCATGTCTTTAGAAAAAACCTAAAAATAAAAATTGCCGAAGAAGAGAGGCCATTAGTTATTCTTCCCTTAAATACTAACCCTAAAACAAATTTAAAATTCAAACTTCAAACAGAATCAAAATTAAAACAAAATGAAATCCTCTTCATAAATATTTTTCTCCAACAAAGTCCTCAATATTTTCTTCTTACAATCCTCAATTAATGCTTATGATTAGTGGGCTTAAGTTGAGCTTTGAATCAACCACACAAGTGATAAAGAATTGAAGGTTTAGTGGCTAAGTTGAGGCTCTTGGAAGGTGACTAGAATCTCACATAACATGTGAGTCTTTCACGTTGCACGTAGAGCACCACTATTGGTTCAATTCACTCCCTGCTTGCTCACGTTGGATGCGGAGTGTCCCACGTAGAACGTGGTATTAATTCCCTTCAATTTTTGCTTCTGTTTTGCTCAAGGAGTTCCACATCCAAAAACTCACGTCCCACGCAAACTAGGTGTTGTGCGTACGTATGCCAGATACGTATGCATGATATCTCTTAAATCTCTTGTTGTGCGTACGCATGCTAGATGCTTATGCATGATACCTCCTATTCGCCCTGGTTGTGCGTATGCATGCTAGTGTGTACGCATGACAAGCCCATGTCCCACGTGAAGGTTTTCACTTTCCACGTTGCCTTAGGCATCCCAAATTTTACTCTCTGATTAGATCAGGCATGCCACGGTTGTGATCTTACGTCCCACGTAGAAGTGAAGTCATGCGTATGCATGATAGGCCAATTATCTATCTTTGTGCGTATACATGCTAGCTAGATGCGTACGCATAGATCCCTTTTACACCCCAAAGTGGTACGCCATGTCTCCCACATTTCACACACGGCCACTGTGGGTTGTTTCTAGTGAGCCTCCTGTTTAATCCAGAGAGCTTTCTGTTTACTCCAGTTTCATGTACTTCTCAAGTGTTTGATGACACCTATCTTCTGTTTTTTTTTCTTTGTTCCTTACCAATTTCCTTCCAAATTTTTCTATAACCAATGAATTTAACTAACTTAAAGTAATGCTCATTTAACCATGAAATCATTACTTATCTAATAGGAATTCTTAGCAAATTAAATAAAAATCATGAAGAAAAAATACTAAAAATGTGAATGTATCATATAACTAATACTTATTTTTTCTTCATGCTTCTTCGAATAACAACAGTGGTCGTTGTATAGTCTTTTGTGTCTTATTCCTGAGGCAATATACTTTTTTAATTCTAGGATAGCTAATAATAATTGTCATTCTTATATGCAGCTAGTATAAGATTGGACCTTTCTAGAGGCTATATGGTTCTGAATAAGTAAAAGGTATTTTGTACAATATTCCAATCAGTTTGTCCTAGAGATCTAATACTTTTAGTGTCCATGGTTCATACAAAATCTAAATTGATCCATCTCAGCCATAGACAAACAGATGCGGCTACAATTTCTGTTTTGTTGAGAACTATTTAAGGTTGAGACTTTTATTCCATAGTTAAAAGAGACTGATTAGTAAGAAGATTTGTGCTTGAAATTTTTATAGCTATACTTACGTAGAAGTATCTGAATTGATAATAATACTGAAATGTTTTGCTTATAAAAATCTCCGTTTGGTTGAATAAACATTCTATCTCGAGAAATATAGAAGCTATAAACCGCACTTACTAGTTTATCCCTAAAACATTAACTTATTTCTTTTACATTCTTTTTTTTCCATGTACATTATATCCAATAGTTTGTATCACTCTTATTATACAAGGAATTTTTAATATTTTTATGTTGATTAGATAACATGTCATATTTCATTTGGTTTAATGTTACTCTATTAATTGTTAAACCAATTCTCTTCCACGAGTAATAAAAAATTTTAAGTTTTCATTGCTTTTTAATTTTTTAGTTTTATTGATTAAAAAATTTGTTTAAACTATATAAATTAATAATGGACAAATGCATCCCAAATGAAACAATACATATACTTTATATGTGTAAATTAATTCATATATGCATTGTGTTACGGCCTGGCCCAAAACTCGCGCGGGTCGACCCGACCCGAGTTCGCGCCGGCCCGATGGTTCGCCCTCCACCCGACCCGAACACGTGTCCCGTACGGCTTGTGCACAGCCGTGTGACAACATCCTCGAAAGTGTGGGCCTGTCCACTAGAAGGGCCCACTACTGGCATGTATATAAGGGGAGACTGGCTCTCCCCCCAAGGTACGTCATATTCACACATCACTCTCTCTCCGCCTGCACATATTCTGACAAGGGCGTCGGAGTGTCTTTGCAGGTGGCCCCCCCCCTTTCCATCGGAAGTGCTCGGGACCTCGCACACCCGGAATTTGGAAACCACGACCAGACGAGCTATCCCATCAACCGAAACATTGACCTCAGAGTCCTAACCCGAAACGTCCGGTACCCGACCAACCGAACATTGGCGCCGTCTGTGGGGAACTAGACGTTCATGGATTTCGTACTGGTCCAGACTGGGACTGGTTCCGAGGTAGCGCCTCCCATACTCGGGGGAGGCGCTGTCGCGACGGAATCCCGGCAGCAGCAACGGTCGCCCACGAGGGATGCGACGCAGACTCACGAGAGACGCCCCTTCGGGGGGACGGGTGACAACCACGCCAGGATAACAACCTCCCGCAAGGCTCGGTGACCCAATTTACCGACATCAGCCGCGCCTTCTTGGCTCAGTTCACAACTAGGATTGTCAAAGCCAAACACCCAATCAATTTGCTGGGGGTGACACAGAGACCCGGAGAGCCGACCAGGAAGTACCTGGACCGTTTTAATGACGAGTGCTTGGAGATTGACGGTCTGACGGACTCGGTGGCAAGTTTGTGCTTAACGAACGGGCTGTCAAATGAGGATTTCAGGAAACACCTCACCACGAAGCCCGTCTGGACGATGCAAGAGATCCAGTGCGTGGCCAAAGAATACATTAATGACGAGGAAGTCAGCCGGGTCGTGGCTGCCAATAAGCGGCAGCCCGCCTACAACCAATCCCGGCACTTCGAAGCCAGAGAAAGACCAAAGGAACACGCCAAGGACGGCGGCCCGAGCAAACCATCCAAGCCGTTCCCCCGAGTTGGGAGGTTCACCAACTACACCCCCCTTACGGCACCGATCATTGAAGTTTACCAACAGATAGCAGAAAAGGGGATACTGTCGAAGCCCCGACCACTGAAGGACAGGACGGGAGGAAACAAGAACCTCTACTGCGAGTACCACAAGGGTTATGGGCACAAGACCCAAGACTGCTTTGACCTAAAGGACGCCCTCGAGCAAGCTATCAGGGACGGCAAACTCGCCGACTTCTCCCACCTTATAAGGGAACCGAGGAGACGCAACCGGGACAACGACAACGAGGACAGATCCCGACCAACAAGACGACGACAGGAGCCAGAGGGTGACGACCACGGTCTCACGGTGGTAAACGTGGTGACGGCCAGGAATACCGCCCCGAGGTCGAAATCGGCGCAGAAGAAAGATGCCAAGGTCTTAGCGATCTCCGCCCCACCTGGTAGAGGTCTTAAGGGTCTCCCACCTATCTCTTTCGGCCCGGAGGACCAATGGTTCGACGAAGCGCCGGAAAGTCCGCCCATGGTCATCACGGCTAGGGTCGAAACTGGCCTCGTCAAACGAATCCTGGTAGACACGGGGGCAGACTCAAACATCATGTTCCGAAACGTTTTCGATGCCCTGGGATTGAGAGATTCCGACCTGACGACCCACCAGCACGGTGTGGTAGGGTTAGGAGACCACTTCATAAAGCCAGACGGAATCATCACACTCCCGACCTCTGTGGGACAAGGGCAAAGACGAAGGACAATCATGGCAGACTTTGTAATATTACGAGATTCAACGGCCTATAACATCATCCTGGGGAGAAAGACCATTAACGACCTGGGGGCAGCTATCAGTACGAAACTACTGGTGATGAAGTTCATCACCGATGACGGATCCGTGGGATCCCTCCGAGGCGACTTGGAAACGGCAGTCGCTTGCGACCATGCCAGCCTTTCTCTCAGAAAAAAATCAAAGGAGGCGTCAGGAGTTTTCCTGGCCGACCTGGACGCCAGGGTAGACGACAAACCCAGACCAGAGCCAGAAGGAGACTTGGAGAAGTTCAGAGTCGGCGAGGAAAACGATAAGTTCACATTCATAAACAGGAACCTCCCGCACGAAATAAAGGAGCCTTTGATGGAGATGATCAGGGCTAACGCCGACCTCTTTGCCTGGACGCCTGCCGACATGCCAGGAATAGACCCCCAGCTCATGTCACACCACCTGGCCGTAAAGACAGGAACCAAACCAGTGGCCCAGAGAAGGAGGAAAATGTCGCAGGAAAGGACGGACGAGGTAGCCAAGCAAACGGCCAGCCTCTTAGAAGCGGGATTCATCCGGGAATTGGATTACTCGACTTGGTTGTCGAATGTGGTTCTGGTTAAAAAACACAACGGGAGGTGGAGAATGTGTGTAGACTATTCTGACCTCAACAAGGCTTGTCCCAAGGACTGCTACCCCCTACCTAATATTGATACGCTCGTTGACGCAGCGGCAGGGTACAGATATCTGAGTTTCATGGACGCCTATTCAGGGTATAATCAGATACCGATGCACCGACCTGACGAGGAAAAAACGGCGTTCATAACGCCAGGAGGCATCTATTGTTACAAGGTCATGCCATTTGGCCTAAAAAACGCAGGAGCCACATACCAAAGGTTGATGAATAAGATATTCAGCGAACTCCTGGGCAAAACAGTGGAAGTTTACGTAGATGACATACTCGCAAAAACCGCCCAACCTGACGATCTCCTGAGTGACCTTAATGATGTCTTCTCGTCCCTACGACAACACGACATGAGGCTTAATCCACTCAAATGCGCGTTCGCCATGGAGGCCGGAAAGTTCCTAGGCTTCATGATCACTCAAAGAGGAGTGGAAGCCAATCCCGAAAAATGCCAGGCTATCCTCCAAATGAAGAGTCCGGGTTGCGTCAAAGACGTCCAAAGACTCGCTGGGAAATTGACAGCTTTGTCCCGTTTCCTCGGCGCATCGGCGGCAAAGGCCATACCTTTCTTCAACTTAATGAGAAAGGGGGTGACGTTCGAGTGGACACCAGCATGCGAAGAAGCATTCAACCACTTCAAGCAAATCTTGGCGGCACCACCAGTCCTCGGGAAACCCAGAGCCGGAGAACCACTCTACCTCTACCTATCAGTAACCGAGGAAGCGCTTGCCGCGGTCCTCGTCACAGAAGAAGCAAGGACACAACAGCCAGTCTACTTCGTGAGCAGGGCACTCCAAGGACCGGAGCTGAGGTACAGCAAACTGGAAAGACTGGCGCTGGCACTCCTAGTATCCTCCCGAAGGTTAAGACAATACTTCCAAAGTCACCGTATAGTCGTAAGGACAGATCAGGCGATTCGGCAAATATTGCAAAAACCTGATTTGGCTGGAAGGATGATGACCTGGGCCATCGAGCTCTCACAATACGACCTGCAGTATGAGCCTCGACATGCAATCAAGGCACAGGCAATGGCTGACTTCTTAGTCGAGGTAACGGGCGATCCTTCCGAGGAAACGGGCACACGGTGGAGGCTCCATGTAGACGGAGCCTCCAACCAAAAGTTCGGAGGAGCGGGGGTCATCTTGGAAAGCCCAGCAGGGGTCATCTATGAGCAATCGACCAAGTTCGAGTTCCCAGTGTCAAACAACCAAGCTGAATATGAGGCTCTCCTAGGCGGATTAGTACTGGCTCGGGAAGTCGGGGCGACAAGGGTCGAAGTATGCAGCGACTCCCAAGTCGTCACCTCGCAGGTAAACGGAAGCTACCAAGCCCGGGACCCCCTCCTCCAAAAATACTTGGAAAAGGTTAAGCAAATGATGAGCCAGTTCCAGGAGATCATCATCCAGCACGTTCCAAGAGAAAAGAACACACGAGCAGACCTTTTGTCGAAGCTAGCGAGCACAAAGCCAGGATCGGGTAACCGGTCGCTCATCCAGGGCATGGTGAAGGAACCAACGGTCGCCCTCCACCTGACGGGGGCGAGCCCCTCATGGCTAGACCCCATTACCACCTTCCTGGAACTTGGCAAGCTACCCGAAGACGAGAAGGCGGCCAAGGCTTTGAGAAGGGAGGCGGCCAGATACGCAATCATACAAGGACAACTATTCAAAAAGGGACTCAGCCAGCCCCTGTTGAAGTGTTTGCACCCCGACCAAACGGACTACGTGCTCAGAGAAGTCCACGAAGGGTGTTGCGGACACCACATCGGAGGTAAAGCCCTAGCAAGGAAGCTCGTCCGAGCAGGATACTACTGGCCAACAATGATGAAGGACTCGAAGGAATTCGTCACAAAATGCACAAAGTGTCAACAAAACGCCAACTTTCACAAAGCACCAGCCTCCGAGTTAAGCTCACTAACGACTACACGTCCCTAGAAGCGCCTAGACAGCAAGAAGGGAAACTGGGCCGACGAACTCCCCTCCGTCCTATGGTCCTACCGGACAACCGAGCAAAGCGCCACGAGAGAAACCCCCTTTCGCCTAACCTATGGGGTCGATGCGGTAATACCAGTTGAAATCGGCGAACCAAGCCCCCGACTACTCCTCGCGGGCATGAGCGAAGCGATTGAGAAAGACTTGATCGAAGAAACAAGGGAGATGGCTCACCTAACAGAGACGGCGCTGAAACAAAGAATAGCCCTGCGTTACAACGCAAGAGTCCTCAAACGAGACTTCGAAGAAGGGGACCTCGTCCTACGACGCAACGACATCGGCGTCCCGACCCCAGGAGAAGGCAAGCTGGCGGCAAATTGGGAAAGCCCCTACAGGGTAAGGGAGGTACTCGGCAAGGGCGCTTACAAACTCGAAAAACTGGACGGCAAGGAAATACCCAGAACATGGAACGCAAGCAACCTAAAGAGGTTCTACTCCTGACCCACCGGCTCAACGACCAGAGAGCCTTGCCGGAGAGTTAGTATCTGCCCCATCCACATGTTAATTCAACTTATTTACTTACCTTGTGAAATACTTACCCAACTGTCGAGTAATTTTTACTTGTTCAAATTTTTTATCTTTTGTTAAAAATCTCT
Source organism: Arachis ipaensis (assembly GCF_000816755.2). NCBI lineage: Eukaryota > Viridiplantae > Streptophyta > Magnoliopsida > Fabales > Fabaceae > Arachis > Arachis ipaensis. The sequence goes on along the minus strand of NC_029787.2, from coordinate 99,622,558 downwards.
TACTTGATATCTGCTCCTCGTGACCAAAATCTAAAACGGCACCCCGGGACTGATCACCCCGGGAGCCAGACGGCTCATGGGCCTCAACCAACGCAACGACTACGCGACCAAACCGGTCCGAACTGCTACCAAGTACGAAAACGGCAAGACGGGCACAAGACATAAGCCCACCCAAATTAAACGGTAACACGAAAACGACAACACGACAAAATAATGAAACCGTGATAACTAACAAAGCATCAAAACGCGCGACGAACACGTAAAATTGTTCAAGGCAAACAAAAAGACAAAGCATCAACAGGTTGTTCGACAAATACATTACAAAATATCCTAAGTTATAAGACCTCACTTCCTCGGCATATCGACAATTTTCCCGTCCTGGATGGTCTTAAAAACACCAATTGACGAGATCTCGAAATCGGGAGCAGCAATCTTCAGCTGGGCCTTCAGGGCATCTTCGGTCATCAAGATGGCACTTTTCCCTTGCTCCTTGGCCACCTTAAGCTTCTTCTTGAGATCAACGGCCTCTGCCTTAGCGGCCTTCGCTTCCGAAATGGCCTGCTCCCGTTCCTTCTCCAAAGCGACAACTCGACCCTGAGCTGCGTTCAGTTGATTTTCTAATGTCATCTCACGCTCAAGAAGCCGAGCCACGGTCTCATCGGACGCCTTCAGCCTCTCCGCAATAAACGACGACTTCTCCTCGGCGGCATTAAGCTTTCCCCCCATCTCGGACAGCTGACCCTGGAGGAGCTCAACTTGAGCCTTAAAGTCATTATTCGCCTTAACAGAAGACTCAAGCTTCCTCTGAAGCGCCTCCATACCAGACAGCTCAAACTCAGCCTTCCGAGCTATCACGGCCCCACGAAGCAAGGTGCGATACATCCACCTCGCCTGTCCGGACAGCTCGGTCGCATGAAAATGCTCTTCCGTCCCGGGTATCAACTGGGAGTCAATGAACTTGGAGGCATCAAAATTCCTCTCCATCACGGTAAGGACCCCTTCCGGGCTAGAAGACATCTTTCGCTTCCTAGGAGTATGGATAAGCTCCACATCGCTATCCGGTTGAGGAGTGCGAGTCACCTGCTCGTCGGCAGGTCCCTCCTCATGAAGAGGGGAAGCCTGATCCCCCAAGCCCTGCTTTCCCGACTCTTCGGCATCCTGAGCAGGGGAAGCTTGACCCGTTTTTTCCCCCGATGGACCCTCCGACTTGCCGGCGTCTTTCCCTTCGGCATTCTCATCATCACTAGCATCAAAAAAGGTCTTCATTAGGTTCTCAAGACCAGTCACGGTAGCAGACATTTCCACTGCGATAAACAACAAGAACGTTAGCCGTCAAGCCGACAAACGAATAAAGCAAGAAGCATACGTAAACAAGAAAAGGAACTCACGAATATAGCTCCGACCGGCCTCCCGTTCACCCATGAGAAGATGGGGGTTCACGGGATTCTTTTCAAAGATAGCAAGAAGAACGTCCGCTATCTGTCTATCTACAGCCGACAACCTCTTGTACGACACTTTCACAAAAGGATTCGACCCCGCGCCGCATATTCTGACAAGGGCGTCGGAGTGTCTTTGCAGGTGGCCCCCCCCCTTTCCATCGGAAGTGCTCGGGACCTCGCACACCCGGAATTTGGAAACCACGACCAGACGAGCTATCCCATCAACCGAAACATTGACCTCAGAGTCCTAACCCGAAACGTCCGGTACCCGACCAACCGAACACATTGTTAGATGACGTTAATCATAGAAAAGGACTCATTATCTTTATTGTGTATGTTATTATCTATCACTATTAATAGGTTTCAGAGTTAAACTTTAACAATTATGGAATTATACTTGTCCAAACAATTTTTTATTGCTCTTTCAAAGATAAAATCAAATCAGGTTAAAGGGTATTAATTGAGAATACAAAAGTATTCCATAACGTTAGTTATTTATATATAATTTTGAAACCTATTTAATGATATAATTTTTAGACATTTCCATTATTCTACAAATTCATAACTTTTTGGATCAATTAAGTATGGATACTTATAAATTTATTTTTAGACATTTCTATTCTTCTATAAATTCGTTCACAACTTTAGTTTAGAATTGTTCTATAATAATGTATTTATTATAATTTAACAGCATTCATAATCTTAACTTATATGCTCTTACAAGTTTCTCAAGAGTAAAATTAGATGACTTTATTCTTATAATTCAATTTAAAACAAGAGGCCCATTTTTAATAAAATTAGATAACTTCATTCGTCCTTTTCTTGCATGACTTCATTCAATACTAACACTTACATGTCATTTTGTACTCATATAAATTTTCTGCAGTTCTCTTTGGTGACAATGTTGTAAAACGGGTTGCATCTTTTTTTAATATATTTACGGCTAGACTTAATTTGTTTTATGTTAAAAGTGCATGCAACCATTATAGGAATACTTTCTCTCCTTGTTATATAAGAAAACTTAACTCCGGTACAACTCTTTTTCCGTTGGCCAATTGGTTTATGATCTACTATTCTATTCGCGCGCTATCAGAGAGCTTGGAGACTGTTCTTATACTTGTATCTCTATTCTTTTGGCCCTGCATGAGATCTTCTAGTAGATGTTTCACTATTTCAACGAAGTGGGGTATAGTTTTGGCAGCATTAGCTTGTGGAATCCGACCAACAAGCGCAATCATATGACTGTATATTGGCCTCCTTGAATTTTCAAAGGCGCATTCAAAATTGATACTCCTTTTTTTGGAGGTCACACCCATTTGGTATGATTAATACGGAATGAGAGATTTCTCATTTCATAATATTTTATCTTCCATATCTATCCAAATACAAAGTTGGGTTAGATTATCAGAATTCTTATTCCAGCAATATAGTACAGGGAACTTATTTTGTTGAATTGACTGTTGTCACAATAATCTAACATTTCGTCTTTCAGATGTCAATAACAGATGTCTGATTTAGGATGAATTATTTTTATTCTTTTGTATCAGGATGTTGGTGCTTGGACTTACCTACTTATTAGATTGTCTCATGTATGGCACATGGATTTCAGTACCTCTTAATTTTCTAAAATTCAATTTCCTTTCTTCAAGAAGAGACTATTATGGAACTCACTAATAGAATTGGTACTTCACTCAGGGATTTTTAGTGATGATATTCTCTTTCTTACCATTTTGCATAGCTGGTATCATTTATTCAATACAGTGGAGATATGCTTGTCTTCTTGCTTGGATTCTCACTTTATACATTGTACTTGTAATACTCTACCCCATAAAGTTTTATGCTATATTTGTAAGTCAAAGGAGGTAAAGTATTATAACCTCTAAATAAAAAAGTACACATATACGTATAGAAGGATATAATTCAACTAGGAGCCTATGAAGGAAGGATAAAATAAAAGCAATAAATCATCATCACACACGTAGCACTAAAGGTAAAAGTGTCGGTATATATATATATATACCTGCGAAGAAAAGGTCGGCTAGAAAGTATTACAAAACAAAAGTATAACCAAAATACAATCCTGCTTCTCCAAAATCAACCTCTAAGAAGGATATACAAATACATATACAAAAGTAGAGAATAACTATACTAGATATAAAATGCAAAAGACTCTTCGCTTTCCAAAAAGAGTCCAACACACTCAATAGAGTGTGTTACGTCCTGCATCTGAAAACAACGAAAACTAGTCTCGATCTTCAAAGAAAAGACTAGTTAGAAAGTATACTACAAAGCCAGAAGGATAACCAAAGGTGCTTCTCCAAAAGTTAACCTCAAAGAAGGATATACAAATGCATATACAAAAGTGAAAAAATAAACAGTGCTAAGCATACAATACATAATACAAAAGAGTCTTCGCCATCCAAGAGGATCCAGCACGCTCAGAGAGGTGCGACACTGACGGAGGATAAATGTCGGTCTACAAAATCCAAAGGTTTTCAAACTCAAATGTCGCAAGTATAGCTTAAACTGACAAATGATCCTCAATCAAAGTTTAAAAGAGTATCACAAGAATCAAATCAATTACTGGGAGTAGGATCCCAGGTCGTTTTCTTTAGGACTTGCAATTGAGTGCACATCATTGATTAGAAAATTTAGGGGATTTTGAATTGCTTACGAGAAAAGTAAAATGCCTAAAATTCAAAAGTAATTAACAATTAAAATGGGAGAATTACGAATCCCAAGCAAGTAACTGACTATCTAACAAGCATGTAACTAAGACGGCAACAATAATATATGACTAAGAAATATGAATTTAAAGTAAAAGAACTAAGAAATTAAGGTCAACAAAAGGGATTAACAATCACTTAATCTAAAAAGCCTTGGCTAGGGGTGAGAACTAGGCTTTCTATCCTTGTTGTCAACCACAAATATGGTAATTAGCAAGAGTAATCCTACTTCGTTATCCTCTAAGAATGAAGAAAAGTCAAGTAAGCATAATTGATTTCAATCCTCAAGTCCTAGCCAACTCACTAATTTAATTTAGTGAAACACTAGCGTTAGAGAAAACCAAACCAATTAACAACTCTCAATTACCATCTAGAATTAGACATTAACAACTCAATGATAGCCAATTACTCAACTCCCAAGTCAAGAAAGAAAATCTACTCCATGTTCAAAGTAAACATTCTATCAAACACTTGGTGAGCAAACAAAACGAATGATAAACCACTATTTTATGGTTTATCTTGTGTTTAATTGAGTGGTTTCACCAAATCTTCACCCACTTATTCATACTAATTGCATGATTTTACATTTTCCTTCCTAGTATTATTTTATGGTTGAAAACTTGCTTCCCAAAGATCTTTTATTTATATATTTTAATTCTCCTTTATACCATTCGATGTCGTGATCCGTGTGTTAAGTGTTTCAGGCTTTATAGGCATGAATGGCTTAGAGAATGGAGAGGAAGCTTGCAAAAATGGAAGGAACACAAGAAACTAAGGAGATGATCAGCAAACACTGACACGCGCGCATGGCTCACACGAACGCGCGGAATAGAAAAAATCACAGCGACGCGGACGCGTGCCTGACGCATACGCGTGGATAGGAGTTTGCACGAATGACGCGAACACGTGAACGACGCGCTCGCGTGACAAAGAAAATCGCTGAATGACGCGAACACGTGGACAACGCTTACGCGTGACCTGCGCGATCTGCATAATTAACAGAAAATACTGGAGGCGATTTTGGGCCGCGTTTTAACCCAGTTTTCGGCCCAGAAGCACATAATAAAGTTAGGGAACATGCAGAGAATCAACACACATCAACACACATTAAGATACATTCACATTAGGATAGTTTTTAGGTTTTCTCTACATTCATAGTTAATTAGTTTTATGCTCTTGGATATTGAAGAAGTCATTACCTCCGTTGAAGATATTATTCTAGTTTGTTTACTTTGTCCTTTACTCTTCCATATCCTTATTTAATTTATCTAAGAGTTACAATTGGATTATTTTTCATGAATTATTAGTGTAGAGAATTACTTTTCCTTTTAATTAATTTTAAATCCTTATTTTATTTAAATTCATCATGTCTTCTTATATTTTTATGAGCGTTATATTCATGTCAATGGAGTAGATTCCATACTTGACATGGGGGTTGATTAAAATGAGACACTTGAGTTGGAAGACTTACGTGTTGATTAATCTGTACGTTGTTGGCTAGTTCTGTATTTACTAACGCTAGACCTTCCTAAGGGAGAGGACTAGGATTTGCAAATAAGGGTTAGCTTAATCACTTGACTTTCCTTTATTTAGTAAGGGTTAACTAAGTGAAAACAACAACCTCTTTAATACTACACTTAAGAGATCCCAACAAGGATAGAACTTCCAATTAATCATTCCCCCAGTCAAGACTTTTTAATTAGAATATCAATAATTATTCTTAGTTTATTTTTATTGCCTCAATTTACAATTATTTGAAATTATTTGATTGCTCATTATTCAACTCTCAAAACTTTCGGAAAATTCCTAATTAATAAAATAGCATACTTTCTCGCAACTCGTTGGGAGACGACCTGAGATTCATACTCCCAGTATTTTTATTCTTAATTAATTGTTGTGACACCTTTTTAAATTGGTGAGGCAGATCTTAGCTGGTTAAGAGCTATACGTGCAATGCTATTCTCTTATTTCAAAATCTCTTAATTGGCCTAGCTTCTGTCACGCACTGTTTTTGGCGCCGTTGCTGGGGAGTTGCAATTATGTGCTAAATTATTAATTAGTGTACATATTTTTTTATTTTATTTGCATATTTTATTTTTATTTTACCATGAGCTATATTTTTCGTTCATTGAATGACGCGTTCATTGCCTGATCCGAGCTTAGCCGCCTTTGATCCTGAAATTGAAAGAACTATTTCACGTATTAGGCGAGCTCGACACAGGTTAGCCTCTGAGGGTGGTAAAGTGATTGTTATCGATTAACCAGTCTCATCTGAGGGCGAATCTGAACCGCCATCTGAAAGCGAAACAAGCTCATTTACTACTGATTTAGTTGATTCACGTGCAGATAGAATGGCAGAACCTAGGAGGATTACTAAGCTGGAGCCCCAGATTTTACAATGCAGCCGTATCAAGTGCATCATCCAACTTTGGCTGCAGATTTTGAACTAAAGACTGCACTAATCAACTTAATGCTCAAGTTTCATGGCTTACCTGCTCAGGAGCCCATTAAGCACCTTAGGGATTTTCAGACAGCTTGTTCTACTGTTAGGCGTCAGGGTGCGAATGAAACTTCTATTCTATTAACAACCTTCCCATTTTCTCTTGAGGGAAAGGCAAGGGAGTGGTACTACTCCCAACCTGGAGCGACTGTTACCAACTCGGATACACTCAGGAGATAATTTTTGGAGAAATACTTTCCAGCTGAAGTTACAGATAGATTGAGAAAAGAGATCTCATGTATTGTTCAAGGAGAATCCGAAACCCTCTATGAGTACTGGGAGCATTTTAAGAATCTTCTAGACGCATACCCCCACCACATGATTGACAGACTAGTGTTAATCAGCTATTTCACTCAAGGCATGAAGCCTCGGGATAAAACTACACTAGATAGTGCTAGTAATGGTTCTCTAAAGAAGTACAAGACTGAAAATGAAGCTTGGCAACTGATCAGCAACTTAGCTGAGTCTACTAGGAACCACAGGCACATGAGTACCCATTCAAAAGCTGTTGCAGAAATTTCCTCTAGTACTGAGACTACTGCGCTTACACAAAGTATATGTGAGATGACCAACCTACTAAAGCAATTACAGTTGAATCAACAACAACAAGCTCAGCCTTCCCCACCGTAGCAAAGCCAACAGTTAGTACCCCAAAGAGTATGCGGAATCTGTGCTGACTATAGTCATTATACTGATGAATGCCCGCAGCTCCAACAAGAAGATAACATTGTAGCAGCTACTCATAACTTCTATGACCGCCCAAATCAAGGATACAATCAACAAGGCAGCAACTACAACCAAGGTGGGAACTATAACCAAGGATGGCAGGACAACTCCAACCAAGGTTGGAGGGAAAATTCCAACCATGGCTAGAGGGACAACTATAACAGAGGAGGCAGAGACAACAATGGAAATCAGAGGTGGAATAACAACAACAGACAGCAGAATCAGAACCAACCTTACAGAGCTCCTCACTTAAGACAATCACAAGGACCCCAGCAAAACCAACAACAAGTACCACAAATCACTTATCCCACTTCTTCATCAAACGACGAGATGCTTCGTTCTCTTGCACAAGGACAATAAGACATGCAGACTACACTGAACTCTACTCTAAATGGTCTGAGTGCCACTTTACAAGCTCTCATCACTCGGATAGATTCATTACCTACTTCCACAAGCTAACCTTTAAACTCCAGTGGAATTCCTTCTCAACCCTTACCTAACCCCAAGGGTGGCATCAATGCTATCACTTTGAGATCCGGAACCACACTGCCAGAGAGGAACCATGAGGAGCCAAGCCCAATAGAACACGCCTCAGCTGAGGATGTGATAGAAGTAGAAGATGCTGAAATGGAAGATGCTGAAGAGGAAGATAAAGTACAAGAAAAGGTTGAGGAAGAAGTAGCTCAACAAAGGAATGAAGCACCAATGGATACTGAAGAAGCAAGTGGCGCCATTCTTATCCCATTTCCACACCTTGCAAGGAAGTCCAGAAAGCAGATAGAACTTGATCCCAAAATGGTAGAAATTTTTAAAAAGGTTGAGGTAACTGTTCCCCTTTTTGATGTTATTCAGCAAGTACCTAAATATGCAAAGTTTTTGAAAGATTTATGCATTCATAAGAATAAAATTAATGAGTTAGAAACTATTCCTTTAGGTAGCTCTATATCTGCTTTAATGGGAAGTATACCTGAAAAATGTAGTGATCCAGGTCCATGCATGGTTAACTGTACCATTGGAGGTGTAATATTTTCTGATTGCATGTGTGACTTAGGAGCGTGTGTTAGTATAATGCCATTGTCTATATATGATACTTTAAGGCTCCCTCCCTTAAAAAGGTCGGCAGCTCGCTTTGTGTTAGCAGATAAAAGCATTATTACAGTAGTTGAAATTGCTGAAGATGTATTAGTGAGCATTAAAGGGCTCACCTTTCCCATTGACTTCTATATCCTGGAAATGCCCCTAATGACTCAGGAAGACCATCATCAATCCTGCTTGGAAGACCATTCCTGAAGACTTCAAAGTTCAAGCTGGATGCATTCTCAGGAACTTACTCCTTTGAGATAGATGGTAGAACAGTAAAATTCAGTTTAAATGAAGCTATGAAGCACCCTCCGGAAGATCATTCTATCTTTTAGTGCGACATCATTGATGAAACAGTATCTAAAATTCACCAAGAAGAGTTAGAATAGAAGCACATGGAGCAAGGTCCAAGTGTGGGGACACCCTCTGAACATAATGAAGACACTTTACCATTACCACTGGCCCCGGATGATCCAGAACCTAGCCATGAGCAGAAATTAGAATTAAAGCCCCTTCCTCCACACCTCAAGTATGCTTACCTTGAGGATAATCAGAAGTTTCCAGTCATCATTGCAAGGGAACTCACTTCTCAACAAGAAGAACAACTGCTCAGTGTGCTGAGAAAACATAAGAAAGCAATTGGATGGAGCTTGGCGGATATAGTAGGCATTAGTCCAGTACAAGTAGTGCCCAAGAAGTCTGGAGTCACAACAATAAAGAATGAGCATGGAAAACTCCTGACAACTAGAGTGCAGAATTCATGGAGGGTTTGCATTGACTATAGGCGTCTCAACCAAGCTACTCGCAAGGATCATTACCCCTTGCCATTTATTGATCAGATGCTTGATCGCCTGTCAGGTAAATCCCATTATTGTTTTTTAGATGGTTATACTCATCACATTCATCATATTGAAGTGCGAATGAATATCTTAGAAGCGGAATAAGCTGAATTGAATAGAAAAACAGTAGTACTTTGTATTAATTCATGAGGAACAGCAGAACTCCACACCTTAATCTATGGTGTGTAGAAACTCTACCATTGAAAATACATAAGTGATGAAGGTTCAGGCATGGCCGAATGGCCAGCCCCCAAAACGTGATCTATAGATCAAAAGATAATCCAAAAGATGATAAAAAGTCCTATTTATACTAGACTAGTTACTAGGGTTTACAGAATTGAGTAAATGATGCAGAAATCCACTTCGGGGGCCCACTTGGTGTGTGCTTGCGCTGAGCATTGAGCTTTACACGTGTAGAGGTCTTTCTTGGAGTTGAACACCAGTTTGTAACCTGTTTCTGGCGTTTAACTCCACTTTGCAACCTGTTTCTGGCGTTTGACTCCAGAATGCAGCATGGAACTGGCGTTCAACGCCAGTTTACGTCATTTATCCTTAATCAAAGTATGAACTATTATATATTGCTGGAAAGCCCTGGATGTCTACTTTCCAACGCAATTGAGAGCGTGCCATTTGGAGTTCTGTAGCTCCAGAAAATCTACTTTGCGTGCAAGAAGGTCAGAATCCAACAGCATCTGCAGTCCTTCTTCAACCTCTGAATCTGATTTTTGCTCAAGTCCCTCAATTTCAGCCAAAAGTTACCTGAAATCACAGAAAAACACACAAACTCATAGTAAAGTTCAGAAATGTGAATTTTAATTAAAAACTAATAAAAATATACTAAAAACTAAATAAATTATACTGAAAATTATGTAAAAACAATGCCAAAAAGCGTATAAATTATCCGCTCATCAGACACGTACAGATTGCAGGCAACCTACCTTTTCCCGCTTTGATTTCAGATCTAGTCTCAGCAGCCAGAGTCTCCTACAGAGCTGGGGACACCAAGGCCATGATTCCAAGAGATGATCAGTACGTCCCTAATGGGAAATATATCAGACCTCCAGCAGCCACTCCTAGCCGGCCGGCAGAATTGGCCGAAGACATTCCTATTCCTCCCACATCACAAGCACCTTCGACAAACTAACTGCTCCATCAGATACTTGAGAGATTAGACCGGATTGAATGGAAAGGAAAGCAAAGGGAGCGCCGTAACAAGCGCAGATTTACATACCTCAAGGAGTGATGGGTTGGAACCGAAATTCCAACACCTAAAACTCACCGGCAAGTGTACCGAGTTGCATCAAGTAGTAAAACTCACTTAGAGTGAGGTCGATCCCACGAAAATTGATGGATCAAGCAACTTTAGTGGATGATTAGTTTAGTCAAGCTAACATTGGTGATTTGGGTGAAATTGATCAACAGAAAGTAAATAGCAGTGAATTTAAAGTTGTAGAAAGTAAATTGACTTGAAAGTAAAGAACATAATGTAAATTAGCTGAAGCTTAAATGATAAGGAAAGTAAAATTTCAGTAGATCTCACATGCAGGAATTAAATTGACAAAAGCTTAAGGAACAAGAAAACTAAATTTTAGTAAAATGTAAAGGGGGCTGGATGCTGGAAAGTAAAGGAAGCAATAGATCAGAGCTTAGAACTCTTGCAGAAAGCTTAAATTGCAGGAAAGTAAATTGAGAGCAATGTAAACAAAGAAGCAAAATTGCAGTAAATCAGGATTTTAGAGCAATTGCAGAGGAATTTAAAATTGTGCAGGAAATGTAAATGATATTTGCAGCAAGCTTAATGCAAACTGAATTGAGGAACAAAACAGAAAGTAAAATACAGCTCAATTGCAATATCTAAAGGAAAGTTGAAGATCTCAGGGGTTGGATGAGACTAGCGAACAAGTCTAGATCTCAATTCCTTCCTTGATCCAACAAAGAACAATTGCAAAAGAAGCAGAAGAACAAATTACATAAGAAATAAAAGATGAAAGCAGTAAAGAAAACTTAGATCCAAATCACAGTTTCTAGAATTATGCAGAAAAATAAACAAAGAGATCCCAAGGTGAGATTGAAACAGAATTTCTTCAATTCTCCACCCAAGATTCAAAACAAAAATGAAAACTAAGAGAGAGCTCTCAAATCCCACTCCTACTACTCCATAATAGAGCCAGCCTCCTTAACAAAGATGAAAATAATGCCTTATATAAGCTTTACAAAATAAAAATGAAAATGAAATTGAAATTAAAAACAAATTACAATTAAATGAAATTCCTATTTTAACTATCTCTTGTGCCTTTGAGTGATGGTAATGGGCTTAGCTTGCTTTGGATTTGAGGAAGAATGGATCCGGATGGCCTTGATGGAATTGGGATCATTCACGTTTGAGTCAACGTTTGAGGCAAACGTTGACTCAAACGTGTTCGTGTAATGGCATCATACAGAGCGGGCTTTGCTGTCACTCATGTTTGAGTTCACGTTTGAGGTCAAATGTGAGCTCAAACGTGATCCTCCCAGGTTGTTATTAAGCCAACGTTTGACCTCATATTTGAGGCAAACGTTGGCGCAAACGTTACTTCTCCTCTAGGGTATTAGTAAGCCAATGTTTGACCTCACGTTTGAGGCAAACGTTGGCGCAAACATTGAGAACATTGCCAGATTCGGAAGCTCAAACGTGTTGTCCATCCCATACTATTATATATTGTTGGAAAGCCCTGAATGTATACTTTTCAATGCCGTTAGAAACTTATCATTTGAAGCTCCACAGCTCGAGTTATACTCCGTCGAAGGTGCAGAGGTCAGCTGGCCTTACTACAGGTTGGTGCCATGTTCGTTTATGCACTTTTCGGGGTAGTTTTCTCCCTCAATTTTAGTGTCCACCATGTAGTTCCATATATGCTTGAAAATATCTCAATCCCTACTTTCTATTGATTTTTGAATCACCTCATTTGGAGCTCTGTAGCTCAAGTTATTCTTGTTGGAAGTATACCCCTTCAGGCTGTGGGGAGCAATGTTTCCAGCAACGTTTGGAGCAAACGTTGAGCTCCTCCCAAGGTATTCCTTAGCCAACGTTTGACCTCACGTTTGAGGCAAACATTGGCGCAAACGTTGAGCTCCTCCAGGGTGGCTGTGCTGATTGTCAATCTTCCTTGATTTGGTCATGGGCCACGCTTTAAAAAGCGTGGCCTAAGGCTCCAAAGTGTGCTCCAACTTCAAAGTGTGCCCCAAAGCTCTTTTTTTCTCCTTTTTAGCTTATGTTGTGCTTCTTTGCTTCTTTTTCTTCTTATTTCCTACAGGATTTATAAAATTAAAAGATCAAAGAAATATACCAATTAAGTACAAAAGCATTCAATATTTAAGCACAATTCATCAATTTCTTGTATGAAAAAGCATAGAAAAACATGACATGGTGACATGTCCTCACAACACCAAACTTAAACCTTGCTTGTCCCCAAGCAAGAAAAGAATCATGCAATTGAGATTGACAATCCAAGGTAAGAAGAATAGTAAGTTAATGTTCAGGGTATGCTAGTTTTCTATGCATGCTACAATCACAAGAGAAAGATAAATGATTGATGCCTCTATCTAGTTCAATTTGTGAAATCTTTTTCTTATATTTCTTCCTTGAAGCAAGCTTTTGATATTTTTTTTATTAGCTTCTCCTTTTGGGTGCTTTGCCCCATGAGTTGATAACAAAGCTACGACTTCTAAATGCTTTGTTTTCAAGTATTACCACTTGATACATAAGCACCACAAGCATTTAATTAGAGGACTTCATTAAGCTCATTTGTTTCTTTTCTTGACTCTCTAATCATTGATGCTCAGAGCCTTGAGCTTTGAGGGAGTGCTTTTGCACTTGAGCCTAGCCTTGACTTCTAAGTGTTTTGTTTTCAAGCTTTTTGCTTGATACATAAACACCACAAGCACTTAACAATTGAATTGTCATTGGTGCTAAGAGCCTTCAGCTTTCTCATTCTTTCCCTTTTTCTTTCTTGCCTTAATTTGTAATTGCTTTTTCAAGGTTTTCATGATTTCAAAAGATTTCACAAAATGTCCTAGATGAAAACTTCAATTAAATAAAATCTAATGCAATTGAGCAACAATTAACCATACTAGCCTTCCGATACTTGTATGCACATGCCAAGTTCTTCTTTAATGCCTTGTTTGTTTATGATCATGATACTTTACTGCTTTGAACTTTACAAAACTCAAGTTGGTAGTCATAATGGCATGGCAACATGTTACATATCATAATTCAGGCTATGCTCATTCATACCACACATGCATACAGAGAATATAAAGACAATCATGCAATTTAAAGTGCTGGAAACAAAGGAGAGGAAAAGGCACTTTACAACCTTGTAATTCATCTTCTCTATTGTTGTCATTTTCCTCCCATTCTTCCTTTTCCCTTGCCAAACTCAGAATGCTTGTTCATCCTCAAGCAACAATTAGAACAATGGCTATGGGGCTAAGATGGATCATGAATGTCTTATACAATGAAATGTTAGTAGCACATGTGTTTTAAGCAAGCAAAATTAAAGATAACAATCAAGGCACAAGAGACAGAGACATTTTGATTGCATAGATAAGAAGGTGTGCACAATACATTGCATAAAAGATAAGTGGCACACCAAACTTAGTGTGACATTTTCACTTGGAATTAATGCAAGTATCTTGTAAGAATTGGAACCAAATTTTGTTTCATAGCAACACCAAACTTAGAATGCAATCATATGTCAATTTATTTGAATTAAAACTAAGCAAATGAAACTGTTATTTGTTAAGTACAATCACCAAGCCAAGAATCTGTCATGAATAAAGATCTCTTGGTGATGTACTAACAAAGACAGTTAATAAGCAAACTAGAGGAAAGTATTTAAAAAATATAAAAATAACTAAAGCAAGTAGAATGAAAAAGTGTTAAATCAAAAGAGAAAAATAAAACTGCAGAGGCATTGTGATTATACAAACAAGTGGTGCTACTGGATGACTTGCATAGAAAATTAAGTGGCACACCAAACTTAGAATCTTAGTGTGACATTTCCATGTAAAATTGATGCAATCATACATGAAGATGGAAAACAGTTTGTTGCAGGACAACACCAAACTTAGAATGTAACCATATGCTAATTTATTGAATTTAAACAAAGCACAGAAAGAAAACAAAGCAGAGAAGAAATGTTACCTACGGTTGGGTTACCTCCCAACAAGTACTCTTTTAGTGTCATTAGCTTGACATGTTATTCTTCACTTTCTTCCTCTTCCAGTTTGTTAAGAGGAATGACCTTAAGAGGGGGGAAGATTCAGCTACTGTCCCTTGTCTTGGCCTTTCCTCAGCAAGCTTCCTTTTGTAAATAGCTTGATTGAGCTTGCTTGCTGGATTAGGGACTGGATTGCTTGGGGTTGACCTCCTCTTGAATGTTGTCCTTGGTATTTTGGTCACAATCCTCTTCTCGGTGCTTTTGTTAATTGCCTTCACTTCCTTGAATTCAAGACATGATTGCTGTGTGATTTTTGGAGTGTTTTCTTCATCAACAGCCTTTTGAATTGGTTGTTCCATGATCCCTTCCTCTTTCTTTGTTGCACTCAACAATTGAGCTACCTTCACTTCCATATTTTTGAGGGAGTTTTCTAGTTCTTTCTGGTATTTCTCTTTCTCCTCCGCAAATATTTTGAGCATGGACTCAAGCTTTGAGAGTCTTTGGCTATTGGAAGTTTGTGTGGGTGGTAAGTTTTGAAAGGGGCTTTCTGTTGAAGCATGGTCAAGTGATGATATCTTTGGATGAATATCATATGGAGCATTAAAATTCCCTTCCCAGCCACCATTGGAATAATGACTTGCATCATTTTGTGGTGGAGGGAAATATCCCATATGATTTTCTTTCTCATCTTGTGTCTCTGAAGCAAATCTCCATGGATTGGAGTGCTTAGAATTTGTATTTTCTTGGTGATATTTCCAGTCACCATTAGAGATTGGTGATGGTGGGTGATATCCCATAAAATTTTGTTTGACCATAAGATGAGTTGAACTCCATTTGTATTTTGTAAAATGCAACATCAATGAAAATTGAAATTACTCATATCAGAGATGAGAATTTCTTAGTGAGGCAAAAACATAAACACCTTGGTTTCAAGAACAAAAAATAAAAAAATGCTTGATCTAGACTTCTCACCCACTTAATCATTGTTGATCTAATCAATCCCCGGCAACGGCGCCAAAAACTTGATGGGTTGGAACCGAAATTCCAACACCTAAAACTCACTGGCAAGTGTACCGGGTCGCATCAAGTAGTAAAACTCACTTAGAGTGAGGTCGATCCCACGAGGATTGATGGATCAAGCAACTTTAGTGGGTGATTAGTTTAGTCAAGCTAACATTGGTGATTTGGGTGAAATTGATCAACAGAAAGTAAATAGCAGTGAATTTAAAGTTGCAGAAAGTAAATTGACTTGAAAGTAAAGAATAGAATGTAAATTAGCTGAAGCTTAAATGACAAGGAAAGTAAAATTTCAGTAGATCTCACTTGCAGGAATTAAATTGACAAAAGCTTAAAGAACAAGAAAACTAAATTTCAGTAAAATGTAAAGGGGGCTGGATGCTAGAAAGTAAAGGAAGCAATATATTAAAGCTTAGAACTCTTGCAGAAAGCTTAAATTGCAGGAAAGTAAATTGAGAGTAATGTAAACAGAGAAGCAAAATTGCAGTGAATCAGAATTTTAGAGCAATTGCAGAGGAATTTAAAATTGTGCAGGAAATGTAAATGAGATTTGTAGCAAGCTTAATGTAAACTGAATTGAGGAACCAAACAGAAAGTAAAATGTAGCTCAATTGCAATAGCTAAAGGAAAGTTGAAGATCTCAGGGGTTGGATGAGACTAGCGAACAATTCTAGATCTCAATTCCTTCCTTGATCCAACAAAGAACAATTGCAAAAGAAGCAGAAGAACAAATTGCAGAAGAAATAAAAGATGAAAGCAGTAAAGAAAACTTGGATCCAAATCACAGTTTCTAGAATTATGCAGAAAAATAAACAAAGAGATCCCAAGGTGAGATTGAAACTGAATTTTTTCAATTCTCCACCCAAGATTCAAAACAAAAATGAAAACTAAGAGAGAGCTCTCAAATCCCACTCCTACTACTCCGTAATGGAGCCATCCTCCTTAACAAAGATGAAATGATGCCTTATATAGGCTTTACAAAATGAAAATGAAAATGAAAATGAAATTAAAAACAAATTACAATTAAATGAAATTCCTATTTTAACTATCTCTTGTGCCTTTGAGTGATGGTAATGGGCTTAGCTTGCTTTGGATTTGAGGAAGAATGGATCCGGATGGCCTTGATGAAATTGGGATCATTCACGTTTGAGTCAACGTTTGAGGCAAACGTTGACTCAAACGTGTTCGTGTAATGGCATCATACAGAGCGGGCTTTGCTGTCACTCACGTTTGAGTTCACGTTTGAGGTCAAATGTGAGCTCAAATGTGATCCTCCCAGGGTGTTATTAAGCCAACGTTTGACCTCATGTTTGAGGAAAACGTTGGCACAAATGTTACTTCTCCTGCAGGGTATTAGTAAGCCAACATTTGACCTCACGTTTGAGGCAAATATTGGCGCAAATATTGAGAACATTGCCAGACTCAGAAGCTCAAACGTACTATCCACCCTATACTATTATATATTTTTGGAAAGCTCTGAATGTCTACTTTCCAATGCCATTAGAAGTGCATCATTTGGAGCTCTACAGCTCGAGTTATACTCCGTCAAAGGTGCAGAGGTCAGCTGGCATTACTACCGGTTGGTGCCATGTTCGTTTATTCACTTTTCGGGGTAGTTTTCTCCCTCAATTTTAGTGTCCACCATGTAGTGCCATATATGCTTGGAAAGCTCTCAATCCCTACTTTCCATTACTTTTTGAATCACCTCATTTGGAGCTCTGTAGCTCAAGTTATTCTTGTTGAAAGTATACCCCTTCAGGCTGTGGGGAGCAACGTTTCCAGCAACGTTTGGAGCAAACGTTGAGCTCCTCCCAAGGTATTCTTTAGCCAACGTTTGACCTCACATTTGAGACAAATGTTGGCGTAAACGTTGAGCTCCTCCAGGGTGGCTGTGCTGATTGTCAATCTTCCTTGATTTGGTCATGGGCCACGCTTTTAAAAGCGTGGCCTAAGGCTCCAAAGTGTGCTCCAACTTCAAAGTGTGCCCCAAAGCTCTTTTTTTCTCCTTTTTAGCTTATTTTGTGCTTCTTTGCTTCTTTTTCTTCTTATTTCCTACAAGTTTTATAAAATTAAAAGATCAAAGAAATATACCAATTAAGTACAAAAATATTCAATATTTAAGCACAATTCATCAATTTCTTGTATGAAAAAGTATAGAAAAATATGACATGGTGACATGTCATCAAGGAGCTGCTTGTTGGTAACCAACCACCTAAAGAAGAACCAGAGACCCCGGACTCCACTTCATTTACCAGCACAGGGAGCCATGACGGTCCCGATTGTGGAGATGCTACTACCAGACCCCCGTTGTTCCTGACTGATGGCACCGAGGACGGTGCCAAGCTTTAAGTGTGGGGAGGTCGGTCAGTACCTGATTTCCAGAGGTAATTTCTCTTCCTTAAACACCAATAAAATAGGATATTTATTTTATTTTTCTTTTGTTAGGATAGGATAAAAATTGCATAGTAATAGGTTATTTGCATGCATGTTCTAACTGGTTAGAAAATAATAAGTTTCTTTTTAAGACCCTATTTTTAAAAAAATTTCACTAATTTAAATCAAAACTTTTGTGTTAAACTTGTCTAGGAAGATGTATTTGGAACATAGTTAAAAGCTAGAACACATAACCTGTGAGACTTGAGCTTAATAAAATGGTTACACTATTTAACCATAAAATTTTCATTCTTGTGTGTTTGCTTCTCTATGATTGTGATCTATATTTTGTTCCATCCTATATGTCCAATATTTAATGTGTTATATGCATGCATATGATTGAGGCCATTATTCTATTAACTCACTTACCCCAAATAGCCTACCCTTCCATTTACCTTTGTTAGCCAACTTTGAGCCTTTTAAATCCCATTTGTTCTGTATTTTACCACATTACTAGCCTTAAGCAGAAAAATAAGTAATACCCCAAATTGAATCTTTGGTTAGCTTAAGATAGGAAATGTGTATCAATTAAAGTGTGGGAAGCTATGGGAACATTGGTTAATAAGGGAATGTGTCATGATAAAATGTTGGGAATTTGGATACCTACTCATGTGAAACTAGAAAAATTAAAAATCCATGTGCATTGGCAATGTTATGTTTATGCTTCAAAAAAATCCAAAAATTTCAAATAAATAAGTAATTAGATAAATGAATAAGGGGACAAAATTACTCCAACGCTAAGTTGAGTTCAAAAATCAATGCATATGTGATACAAGTTAAGAGAAAAAGTTGATATATGAGTATGTAAAACAAAAAGTGGGAAGGATTTTGGGAAACCTAAGGATGATCTAAGAAGAAAATAGAGTATGTATGTTAGGTGATAGCTTAGGTTGATCAAGGATTCAATTTATAGCTCACTTAGCCATATATATATCCTCACCTTTTACCTTGGCCCCATTACAACCTTTAAAATACCTCATGATATTTGCATTGGTGCATTAAATACTTGTTGATTGGTTAGGTGAAGAACAAGGTTTAGAAAGCATGATTAGAAAAGAGTAGAGTGATTACCCTATACACTAGAGAGACTAGAGTGCACATACACCATCAGTGAGTGTTCAATGCTTAATTCTGTGTTCCCTGCTTTCATAAGCTGTCTTCCTACAAGTTTACTTGCTTTTATTATATAATTTGAATTAGTGGAATTTAATTTATTTTTTTGTCTTGAAAGAACTTATTTATTTTTAACTAAATAGACAAAATCATTTTATCATATAGTTGCATTCATGATACATAGGTTGCATTGCATTTCATGAGTCTTACTTTTCCCTACTCATTTGTTTTATCTCCTTAAGCTAAGCATGAGGACATGCTAATGTTTAAGTGTGGGGAGGTTGATAAACCACTATTTTATGGTTTATCTTGTGTTTAATTGAGTGGTTTCACCAAATCTTCACCCACTTATTCATACTAATTATATGATTTTACATTTTCCTTCCTAGTATTGTTTTATAGTTGAAAACTTGCTTCCCAAAGATATTTTATTTATATATTTTAATTCTCCTTTATACCATTCGATGCTGTGATCTGTGTGTTAAGTGTTTCAGGCTTTATAGGGCAGGAATGGCTTAGAGAATGGAGAGGAAGCTTGCAAAAATGGAAGAAACACAAGAAACTAAGGAGATGACCAGCGAACACTGACGCGCGCGCATAGCTCACGCGAACGCGTGTCTGACGCGTACGCGTGGACAGAAGTCTGCACGAATGACACGAACGCATGAACGACGTGCTCGCGTGACAAGGAAAATCGCTGAATGATGCGAACGCGTAAACGACGCGTACGCGTGATGATGAGCGGATAATTTATACACTTTTGGCATTGTTTTTAGTATGTTTTTAGTAGGATCTAGTTACTTTTAGGGATTTTTTTATTAGTTTTTATGTCAAATTCACATTTCTGGACTTTACTATGAGTTTGTGTATTTTTCTATGATTTCAGGTATTTTCTGGATGAAATTGAGGGACTTGAGCAAAAATCAGATTCAGAGGTAGAAGAAGGACTGCTGATGCTGTTGGATTCTGACCTCCCTGCACTCAAAGTGAATTTTATGGAGCTACAAAATTCCAAATAGCGCGCTTCTAATTGCGTTGGAAAGTAGACATCCAGGGCTTTCCAGAAATATATAATAGTCTATACTTTGGCCGAGTTTAGATGACGCAAAAGGGCGTTGAACGCCAGTTCTACGCTGCAGTCTGGAGTTAAACGCCAGAAACACGTCACAAGCCAGAGTTGAACGCCAGAAACACGTTACAAACTGGCGTTCAACTCCAAGAATGACCTCTCCACGTGTAAACTTCAAGCTCAGCCCAAGCACACACCAAGTGGGCCCCGGAAGTAGATTTATGCATCAATTACTTACTTCTGTAAACCCTAGTAGCTAGTTTAGTATAAACAGGACTTTTTACTATTGTATTAGACATCCTGGATTGTATTTTTGATCTTGTGATCACGTTTTGAGGGCTGGCCTCTCAGCCATGCCTGAACCTTTCACTTATGTATTTTCAACGGTAGAGTTTCTACACTCCATAGATTAAGGTGTGGAGCTCTGCTGTTCCTCATGAATTAATGCAAAGTACTACTGTTTTCTATTCAATTCAACTTATTCCGCTTCTAAGATATCCATTCGAACCCAAGAACATGATAAATGTAATGATTATGTGACGCTCATCATCATTCTCACTTATGAACGCGTACCTGACAAACACTTCCGTTCTATATGCAACCAAGCTAGAATGAGTATCTCTTAGATATCTAATACAGGAGACCGAGTCCGAGTTATTAGTATCTTCGTGGTATAAGTTAGAACCCATGGATGGCCATTCCTGAGATCCGGAAAGTCTAAACCTTGTCTGTAATATTCCGAGTAGGATCTGGGAAGGGATGGCTGTGACGAACTTCAAACTCGCGAGTGCTGGGCGTAGTGACAGACGCAAAAGGATAGTAAATCCTATTCCAGTATGATCGAGAACCTCCAGATGATTAGCCATGCCGTGACAGCGCATTTGGACCATTTTCACAGAGAGGATGGGATGTAGCCATTGACAATAGTGATGCCCTTACAGAAAGCTTGCCATGGAGAGGAGTAGGATTGATTGGATGCAGACAGCAGGAAAGCTGAGGTTCAGAGGAACGAAAGCATCTCTATACGCTTATCTAAAATTCTCACCAATGAATTACATAAGTATTTTTATCTTTATTTTTTGTTTATTTATTATTATTTTCGAAAACTCCATAACTATTTGATATCCGCCTGACTGAGATTTACAAGGTGACCATAGCTTGCTTCATACCAACAATCTCCGTGGGATCGACCCTTACTCACGTAAGGTTTTATTACTTGGACGACCCAGTGCACTTGCTGGTTAGTTGTGCGAAGTTGTGAAGTTATGCTTGGACCATGGTATTGTGAACCAGTTATTGGCGCCATTGCCAGGGAGAGAACGAACAACAAATTTTACAACCTCAGAGTAACAATTTCGCATACCAAGTTTTTAGCGCCGTTGCTGGGGATTGTTTTGAGTTTGGACAACTGACGGTTCATCTTGTTGCTCAGATTAGGTAATTTTCTTTTTATTTTCTTTTAAAAAATTTTTCAAAAATCTTTCAAAAAAATTTTCTCATCTATTTTCGAAAAAAAAATAAAATAATATTTTCAAAAAAATTTTTATATTATGTTCTTCAGAATTTTTAAGAATGAATTCTAGAGTTTCATGAAGCATGTGAAGCCTGGCTGGCTACAAAGCCATGTCTAAATTTTGTTGGACTGGGGCTTCCAACCCAACATTATCAAGAGCAAGCTAGTTGTTGCTAATCCATCAGCTGTTGTATGCTTGATTTGTCACTTAAAGCTGGGCTGGCCATTGGCCATGTCTAGTGTTTTAGACCGGAGCTTTCACTGAAAGCTTGGCTGGCTAGTGAGCCATGTCTAATTCCTGGACTAAAGCTTTAGACTAAGAGTGCAGGATTCCTGGAATTCATATTAAAAATTTTGGAATCCTTATTTTCCTTTTTCAAATAAATTTTGAAAAATAACAAAAAAATTCATAAAATCAAAAAATTCAAAAAAATATTTTGTGTTTCTTGTTTGAGTCTTGAGTCAAATTTTAAGTTTGGTGTCAATTGCATACTCATCTTGCATTTTTCGAAAATTGCATTCATGCATTGCATTCATCATGATCTTCAAGTTGTTCTTGATAAACCTTCTTGATTGATCTTCATATTGTATTGTTTTGTGTTGTATTGTGTTTTTCATGTGCATTTTTGCATTCATGGTGTCTGAACATTAAAAATTTCTAAGTTTGGTGTCTTGCATGTTTTCTTTGCATCAAAAATTTTTCAAAAATATGTTCTTGATGTTCATTATAATCTTCAAAGTGTTCTTGGTGTTCATCTTGACATTCATAGTGTTCTTGCATGCATCACATGTTTTGATCCAAAATTTTTATGCATTGAGTCAATTTTGTGTTTTTCTCTTTTATCATTAAAAATTCAAAAATAAAAAAAATTATCTTTCCCCTTTTCACTCATAAATTTTCGAAAATTTGAGTTGACTTTTTCAAAACTTTTTAAAATTTAGTTGTTTCTTATGAGTCAAATCAAATTTTCAATTTAAAAATCTTATCTTTTCAAAATCTTTTTCAAAAATCAAATCTTTTTCAAAATTTCTTTCTAATATTTTCAAAAATTTTTCAAATCAATTTTCCAAAAATCTTTTTCTTAATTTTATCTCATAATTTTCGAAAATATTATCAACAATTAATGTTTTGATTCAAAAATTTCAAGTTTGTTACTTGCTTGTTAAGAAAGATTCAAACTTTAAGTTCTAGAATCATAAATTGTGATTTCTTGTGAATCAAGTCATTAATTGTGGTTTTAAAAATCAAATCTTTTTCAAAACTATTTCAATCATATCTTTTCAAAAATATCTTTTTATCTTATCTTTTTCAAAATCATATCTTTCTATCATATCTTTTTTAAAATTTTATTTTAAAAAAAATTTGATTTTAAAATATCTTTTCTAACTTCTTATCTTCTTATCTTTTCAAAATTGATTTTCAAATTTTAAGATGTCATTGGATACTTCTGCAGGTGGATCCATTCACCTAAAGAAAACGCATGCAGAAGCTCAAGAACTCATTGACATGGTTGCTAATAACCAGTTCATGTACACTTCTGAGAGGAATCCTGTGGGTAATGTGATGCCTCAGAAGAAGGGAGTTCTTGAAATTGATACTCTGAATGCCATATTGGCTTAGAACAAAATATTGACTCAGCAAGTCAATATGATTTCTCAGAGTCTGAATGGAATGCAAGCTGCATCCAACAGTACTCAAGAGGCATCTGCTGAAGAAGAAGCATATAATCCTGAGAACCCTGCAATAGCAGAGGTGAATTACATAGGTGAACCATATGGAAACACTTATAATCCCTCATGGAGAAATCACCCAAATCTCTCATGGAAGGATCAACAAAAGCCTCAACAAGGCTTTAATAATGGTGGAAGAAATAGGTTTAACAATAGTAAACCTTTTCCATCATCCACTCAGCAACAGACAGAGAACTCTAAACAAAATACCTTTAATTTAGCAAACTTAGTCTCTGATCTATCTAAGGCCACTATAAGTTTCATGAATGAAACAAGGTCCTCCATTAGAAATTTGGAGGCACAAGTGGGCCAGCTGAGTAAAAGGATCACTGAAATCCCTCCTAGTACTCTCCCAAACAATACAGAAGAAAATCCAAAAGGAGAGTGCAAGGCCATTGATATAACCATCATGGCCGAATCCAAAGAGGAAGGGGAGGACGTGAATCCCAAGGAGGAAGACCTCCTGGGACGTCCAGTGATCAATAAGGAGTTTCCCTTTGAGGAACCAAAAGAATCTGAGGCTCATCTAGAGACCATAGAGATTCCATTGAACCTCCTTATGCCATTCATGAGCTCTGAAGAGTACCCCTCTTCAGAAGAGAATGAGGATGTTACTGAAGAGTAAGTTGCCAAGTTCCTTGGTGCAATCATGAAGCTGAATACCAATTTATTTGGTAATGAGACTTGGGGAGATGAACCTCCCCTGTTCACCAATGAACTAAATGCATTGGATCAACTGAGATTACCTCAGAAGAAACAGGATCCTGGAAAGTTCCTGATACCTTGTACCATAGGCACCATGACCTTTGAGAAGGCTCTATGTGACCTAGGGTCAGGAATAAACCTCATGCCACTCTCTGTAATGGAAAAACTGGGAATCTTTGAGGTACAAGCTGCTAAAATCTCATTAGAGATGACAGACAATTCCAGAAAACAGGCTTATGGACAAGTAGAGGACATATTAGTAAAGGTTGAAGGCCTTTACATCCCTGCTGATTTCATAATCCTAGATACTGCGAAGGATGAGGATGAATCCATCATCCTTGGAAGACCCTTCCTAGCCACAGCAAGAGCTGTGATTGATGTTAACAGAGGTAAACTAGTCCTTCAATTGAATGAGGACACATTTATTTCATGCATGCATACAAGTATCATGAGGTCTTTTCATTGGTTGTAATGGGGCTAGGGTCAAGGTAGGATCATATTTGGTCAAGTGAGCTTGAAATTTGAATCTTTGATAAGCTTAAACTTCCCACCTAACCTATGACATCCTATACAATTAAGTTCTAATCTAGCTACCCATTTTTCACCTTTTCACATACTCATACATTTTCTTTTCATTTCACAACTCATATGCATTGATCTTATTGAGCTTCACCTTGGGGCATTTTGTCCCCTTTTTATTATTTTTTTTTCTTCTTTTTTTTTTCTATTTTTTTTCTTTTCCATATTATTTTTCTTTTCTTTTTCTTATTTTTTTTCTTTCTATATACAAGAGCATCAATGCATAAGGTTTTACATTTGATCAATACATGAGTATGTACCCAATTCCCAATATTTTTAATAACAATACAAAATACCCTTTTATTCACCCAATGTCCCAAGGTTCCCACACTTGAATGATACTCACACACACTAGCCTAAGCTAATCAAAGATCCAAATTAAGGGACAATTATTGTTTTTCGCTTTAGGCTTGTAATGTGCTAAAATAAGAATAAGTGGGTTAAGCGTAGGCTCAAATTTGGCTAACAAAGGAAGATAAAAGGTAAGGCCATTTGGGTAAGTGAGCTAATGAAATGATGGCCTCAATCATATAAATGCATGAATACACAAAATAATGGACATAAAGAATCAAACAAATCAAGGATTACAATCATAGAAAGAGAATAGTGCACACAAGAAGGAAAAATAAGTGGTTATAAGATGTGACCACACCGTTAGGCTCAAATCTCACAAGCTTGTGTTCTTAGCTCAAAACATGTTCCACAATATATATAATTCAAGCAAGTTCATACAATGCATTAAGGTAAATGCTCAACATTATCCATCAAGAGATTGCCTAATCAAAGAATACGGTTCAAATCACATGGTGGTTAGCTACAACATGCAATTCAAAAGAGTTATAAGCTCGAAGACAATTCTCATCACTTGGTATTTTTCAAAAGGTAAGCATGAAGAACTCAAAACCAAGTAACAAAATATAACCTCAATCATAGAATCCAACAAAGATTATCTAAAAACATTCATGCTAAAATAGCATTTAGGCAATAAGGGATATAGCAATGTATAGTAAACAAAGTCAGTACTCCAACACGTATAATGAAAAGAGAGAAAATAAAATGAAAGCTAAACGAAAACTAACTAATTAACTAACCAACTAACTAATTAACTAACTAAAATAAATGGTTATTCATGGTGTTTGGAAGTGTTGGATGAGGGGTAGAAGAAGGGAAGAAGAAAGGAGAAGGAAAGAATTGGAAAGAGGAGAAGAAAAGAAAAGTGGATGGGAGAAAGAAATCCGCGCGTACGCACACATGGCGCGCGCGCGTCGTTGGCTTATTTCGAGAGTGGCGCGTACGCGTCATGTGCGCGTACGCGCGAGTTGGTTTGTGCCAGAGGCACAACGTTGGCTCGGCGCAGGCACAACTCTCTGGAAAATGTATGGAGGTTGGAACTTCTCAATCCACGCGTACGCACGCATGGCGCGCGCGCGTGGATGGTCGGAAATGCTGTAAGTGCTCGTACGCGCCATGTATGCGTACGCGTGGATGGTGCTCTGTTTTTCAAATTCTAAAATCGCTGGCCATGTTTTGCTTTAAGTGAACCAGGTGGCAGCAACGGCGCGTGCGCGTACTATGCGCGTGCGCGCCACCATACGTGTAGCAACTATGGCAAATCGTATATCGTTTCGAAGCCCCGGATGTTAGCTTTCTAACCCAACTGGAACCGCATCATTTGGACCTCTGTAGCTCAAGTTATGGTCGTTTAAGTGCAAAGAGGTCGGCTTGACAGCTTTCCGGTTCTTTCATTTCTTCATGAGTTCTCCAATTTTTCATGCTTTCTTTCTTCATTCCCTTGATCCAATCTTTGCCTCATAAACCTTAAATCACTTAACAAACATATCAAGGCATCTAATGGAATCAAGGAGAATTAGATTTAGCTATTTTAAGACCTAAAAAGCATGTTTTCACTCTTAAGCACAATTAAAGGAGAAGTTATAAAACCATGCTATTTCATTGAATAAATGTGGGTAAAAGGTGATAAAATCCCCAAAAATCAATACAAGATAAACCCTACAAATGGGGTTTGTCAGGACTCCCTTGAGTTTAAAACTCAAGGACATCCTTCTATAAACATGAAAAGAGGCACAGTAAGCTTCTCTTAAAACAGAGTCAACCAGAGCCCCCACAGTTAAACTCTAAGTTTGGTGTTGGGGAGTCTCAACAATGCTCTGAACATCTGTGAGGCTCCATGAGAGCCCACTGTCAAGCTATTGACATTAAAGAAGCGCTTGTTGGGAGGCAACCCAATTTTTATTTAATTATATTTTTTATTAGTTATATGTCTTCATAGGTTCATGATCATGTGGAGTCACAAAAACAACTGAAAAAACTTGAAGAAAAATAAAAAATAGCAGAAGAAAAATCACACCCTGGAGGAAGGACTTACTGGCGTTTAAACGCCAGTAAGGAGCATTTGGCTGGCGTTCAACGCCAGAATAGAGCATGGATCTGGGGTTAAATGCCAGAAACAAGCAGCATCCTGGCATTCAGACGCCAGAAATGCACACTGAGAAAGAGCTGGCGCTGAACGCCAGAAACAAGCATCAATTCGGCGTTTAAACGCCAGAATTGCATGCAAAGGCATTTTACATGCCTAATTGGTGCAGGGATGTAAATCCTTGACACCTCAAGATCTGTGGACCTCACAGGATCATCTCAGGATCTGTGAACCCCACAGGATCCCCATCTTCCCTCCTCATAATCCTAGTTTTTTTTCACATCTTCTTCTTCATCTATTCTTTCTTCTTTTGCTCGAGGGCGAGCAACATTCTAAGTTTGGTGTGGTAAAAGCATAGCTTTTTTTTAAAGGGAAAACAAAAGCTTCCATCAAGGATCTATAGCTCAGTGGTAGAACATTTGACTGCAAATCAAGAGATCCCTGAGATACCTCAGGGGATACATTTTTCTCCATACAATTATTGGGGACAATTAAAGATGCCAAAACTATTCAAGAGGCAAAAAGCTACAAGTTCCGCTCATCTGATTGGAGCTATGTTTCATTGATAGTTTGGAATTTATAGTATATTCTCTTCTTTTTATCCTACTTGATTTTCCGTTGCTTGGGGACAAGCAACAATTTAAGTTTAGTGTTGTGATGAGCAGATAATTTATACGCTTTTTGGCATTGTTTTTAGTATGTTTTTAGTAGGATCTAGTTACTTTTAGGGATGTTTTTATTAGTTTTTATGTCAAATTCACATTTCTGGACTTTACTATGAGTTTGTGTGTTTTTCTGTGATTTCAGGTATTTTCTGGCTGAAATTGAGGGACTTGAGCAAAAATCAGATTCAGAGGTAGAAGAAGGACTGCTGATGCTGTTGGATTCTGACCTCCCTGCACTCAAAGTGGATTTTCTAGAGTTACAGAACTCAAAATGTCGCGCTTTCAATTGCGTTGGAAAGTAGACATCCAGGGCTTTCCAGCAATATATATAATAGTTTATACTTTGGCTGAGTTTAGACGACGCAAAAGGGCGTTGAACGCCAGTTCTAAGCTGCAGTCTGGAGTTAAACGCCAGAAAAACGTCTCAAGCCAGAGTTGAACGCCAGAAACACGTTACAAACTGGTGTTCAACTCCAAGAATGACCTCTCCACGTGTAAACTTCAAGCTCAGCCCAAGCACACACCAAGTGGGCACCGAAAGTGGATTTATGCATCAATTACTTACTTCTGTAAACCCTAGTAGCTAGTTTAGTATAAATAGGACTTTTTACTATTGTATTAGACATCCTGGATTGTATTTTTGATCCTGTGATCACGTTTTGGGGGCTGGCCTCTCGGCCATGCCTGAACCTTTCACTTATGTATTTTCAACGGTAGAGTTTCTACACTCCATAGATTAAGGTGTGGAGCTCTGCTGTTCCTCATGAATTAATGCAAAGTATTACTGTTTTCTATTCAATTCAACTTATTCCGCTTCTAAGATATCCATTCGCACCCAAGAACATGATGAATGTGATGATTATGTGACGCTCATCATCATTCTCACTTATGAACGTGTGCCTGACAAACACTTCCGTTCTACATGCAACCAAGCTAGAATGAGTATCTCTTAGATATCTAATACAGGGGACCGAGTCCGAGTTATTAGTATCTTCGTGGTATAAGTTAGAACCCATGGATGGCCATTCCTGAGATCCGGAAAGTCTAAACCTTGTCTGTGGTATTCCGAGTAGGATCTGGGAAGGGATGGCTGTGACGAACTTCAAACTCGTGAGTGCTGAGCGTAGTGACAGATGCAAAAGGATAGTAAATCCTATTCCAGTATGATCGAGAACCTCCAGATGATTAGCCATGCCGTGACAGAGCATTTGGACCATTTTCACAGAGAGGATGTGATGTAGCCATTGACAACGGTGATGCCCTTACAGAAAGCTTGCCATGGAGTGGAGTAGGATTGATTGGATGCAGACAGCAGAAAAGCTGAGGTTCAGAGGATCGAAAGCATCTCTATACGCTTATCTGAAATTCTCACCAATGAATTACATAAGTATTTCTATCTTTATTTTCTGTTTATTTATTATTATTTTCGAAAACTCCATAACTATTTGATATCCGCCTGACTGAGATTTACAAGGTGACCATAGCTTGCTACCAACAATCTCCGTGGGATCGACCCTTACTCACGTAAGGTTTTATTACTTGGACGACCCAGTGCACTTGCTGGTTAGTTGTGCGAAGTTGTGAAGTTATGCTTGGACCATGGTATTGTGCACCAGTTATTGGCGCCATTGCCAGGGAGAGAACGAACAACAAATTTTAAAACCTCAGAGTAACAATTTCGCATACCACGTGACCTGCGCGATCTGCATAATTAACAGAAAATGCTGGGGGCGATTTCGGGCCGCGTTTTGACCCGGTTTTCGGCCCAGAAACACAGAATAAAGTTAGGGAACATGCAGAGAATCAACACACATCAACACACATTAAGATACATTCACATTAGGATAGTTTTTAGGTCTTCTCTACATTCATAGTTAAGTAGTTTTATGCTCTTGGATATTGAAGAAGTCATTACCTCCGTTGAAGATATTATTCTAGTTTGTTTACTTTGTCCTTTACTCTTCCATATCCTTATTTACTTTATCTAAGAGTTACAATTGGATTATTTTTCATGAATTATTAGTGCAGAGAATTACTTTTCCTTTTAATTAATTTTAAATCCTTATTTTATTTAAATTCATCATGTCTTCTTATATTTTTATGAGCGCTATATTAATGTCAATGGAGTAGATTCCATACTTGACATGGGGGTTGATTAAAAAGAGACACTTGAGTTGGAAGGCTTATGTGTTGATTAATCTGTACGTTGTTGGCTAGTTCTGTATTTACTAACGCTAGACCTTCCTAAGGGAGATGACTAGGATTTGCGAATAAGGGTTAGCTTAATCACTTGACTTTCCTTTATTTAGTAAGGGTTAACTAAGTGAAAACAACAACCTCTTTAATACTACACCTAAGAGATCCCAACAAGGATAGAACTTCCAATTAATCATTCCCCCAGTCAAGGCTTTTTAATTAGAATATCAATAATTATTCTTAGTTTATTTTTATTGCCTCAATTTACAATTATTTGATTTCTCATTATTCAACTCTCAAAACTTTCGGAAAATTCCTAATTAATAAAATAGCATACTTTCTCGCAACTCGTTGGGAGACGACCTGGGATTCATACTCCCAGTATTTTCATTCTTAATTAATTGTTGTGACACCTTTTTAAATTGGTGAGGCGGATCTTAGCTGGTTAAGAGCTATACGTGCAACGCTATTCTCTTATTCCATAATCTCTTAATTGGCCTAGCTTCTATCACGCACCAACGAACATCATAAAATTTTGAAAATTAAGCACAATTAAATCTATCCACTACCAATTGGCAAGGATCACAACTCAATTAACACATATAAATCATGAAAACTTTAATGCATTAATAAAAATTTAAAATTAACAAGATCCATAAACCAACAAGGTAAGAGAAAATAGCTAACAAAGTTTCTAAATGAAATTAAGCTAGAGAAACTACAATTAAAGCAACAAAGGAGAAATTCAACAAGATCCAAACTAGGAATTGAGATCAAATGTAATCGAAATGCACTAAAACCTTAGAGAGAAGGAAGAGTTTCTCTCTCTAGAAATCTAGGAACAAAAACTAGTTAAAATTAAGTAAATGTGTATATCCTTGTGTGCTTCCATTCCCCCTTTAATTTTTGGCCTTTCTCCCTTTAAAATTAGGTTGATTTTGGCCCAAGAAAGGTCCAGAAATCACTGGCACGTGCAATTCTAAGAAAATCACGCGCTTCATGTCACACGTACACGCGAACCATGTGTACACATAAGCCAAGCAGATGCGTGAGCGCCAGATCTTCAAAACTTCAATTCTTTAAGTTTCTTCCATTTTTGCATGCTTTCATTCCATCTTCCAATCCATTCTTGTCCTATAGATCCTGAAATTACTCAAAAAAACGTATCACAGCATCGAATGATAATAGAAGAGAATTAAAAGTTAACATCTTTAAGGCTTAAGAAGCATGTTTTCAACTACAAAACATAATTAGGAATAAATCATAAAAGCAGGTAATTAATATGAATAAGTGTGAAAAGAGTTGACAAAATCCACTTAATTCAATCCAAAATAAACCATAAAATTATAGTTTATCAATCTCCCCACACTTAAACATTATCATGTCCTCATGCTAAACATTAGAAGACCAAAAGAATAAAGGGAATGGTAAGACTTATGAAATGCAACCTATCTATATGAATGCAACTAATGCCACTATTGAAAAATGCTTCTGCCCACTAAGTTACAAATAAATCAATCTCCAAGAACATATGTGAGCACATAGGACCAAGGTAGTATGGTGATCAACAAACAACTTCCACTAACTTGATTTTCAAAGCAAAATGTAAACAAACTTGCAAGATGAAAGCTCATGAAAGCAAGAAATATAAAATTGAGCAATCGAACCCTCACCAGAAGTGTTTGCGCTCTAATCTCTCTAGTGTTTGAGGGTTAATTCTCTACATTCTCTTCGAATGTTGATTTATAAAACTTGTTTTTCTTCTACCAATCAACAAGTATTCAATACATATATACAAATATCAAGAGGTCTTTCCAAGGGTTGTAATGGGATCATGGTCAAGGTAAGATTGTATTTAGTTAAGTGGACTAAAATTTGAATATTTGATTAAACTAAACTTTCCACCTAACCTAACACAACCTATTTAACTATTATGCAAAGCCTAACTACCCATTATTCACCTCTTTTCCACATATTAATGCATTCTTTCAATTTGTCCCCTTTTTATTACTTTTCTCTCTTTTTATTTTTATTTATTTATTTTTTACACATGTATAAATAGTTAATGCATATGATTTCTCTTTTGATGCATGAATGTGTACTGATGAGCGGATAATTTATATGCTTTTTGGCATTGTTTTTAGTATATTTTTAGTATATTTTAGTTAGTTTTTATTATGTTTTTATTAGTTTTTAAATAAAAATCATATTTCTAGACTTTACTATGAGTTTGTGTATTTTTCTGTGATTTCAGGTATTTTCTGGCTGAAATTGAGGGACCTGAGCAAAAATCTGATTCAGAGGCTGAAAAAGGACTACAGATGCTGTTGGATTCTGACCTCCCTGCACTCGAAATGGATTTTCTAGAGCTATAGAAGCCCAATTGGCGCGTTCTCAATTGCGTTAGAAAGTAGACATCCTGAGCTTTCCAGCAATATATAATAGTCCATACTTTGCCCAAGATTTGATAGCCCAAACCGGCGTTCGAAGTCAGCTTAAGAATTTTGGCATCAAAACGCCAGAACTGGCACAAAAGCTGGAGTTAAACGCCCAAACTGGCACAAAAGCTAGCATTTAACTCCAAGAAAAGTCTCTACACATGAAAGCTTCAATGCTCAGCCCAAGCACACACCAAGTGGGCCCGGAAGAAGATTTCTGCATTAATTACTTATTTCTGTAACCCTAGGGTACTAGTTCTCTATAAATAGGACCTTTTACTATTGTATTTTCATCTTTGATAAGTCTTATGCTATCTTAGACCATGGAGGCTGGCCTCATGGCCATGCCTAGACATTGTTTTTTAACGGTGGAGTTTCTACACACCATAGATTAAGGTAGTGTTGGGCGTGTGACAGACGCAAAAGGATCAATGGATCCTATTCCAACATGATCGAGAACCGACAGATGATTAACCGTGTGGTGACAGCGTTCATAGAACATTTTTACTGAGAGGACGGGAAGTAGCCATTGACAATGGTGATGCCCAACATAAAGCTTGCCATGAAAAGGAGTATGAATGATTGGAAGGCTTGGCTGGCTAGTAAGCCATGTCTAATTCTTTAGACTGAAGCTTTAGACTAACATTGCATGATTCCTGGAATTCTTATTAAAAGTTTTGAATCTCTTTATTCTCTTTTCCATATAATTTTCGAAAAATCACAAAATTTTTTTTTATAAAATCATAAAATCAAAAATATTTTTATGTCTCTTGTTTGAGTCTAGTGTCTAATTTTTAAGTTTGGTGCCAATTGCATGTTTCTATTTTTCTTGCATTTTTCAAATATATGCATTATGTTCTTCATTGATCTTCAAGTTGTTCTTGATGATTTCCTAGCTCTGATCTTTAAATTCTCTTGTTTTGTGTGTTTTGTTGTTTCTTACATGCATTTTCAAATTGTTATAGTCCTTAGTATACAAACTTCTAAGTTTGGTGTCTTACATGCATTGTTTATTTGATCTTAGTTGCATTTTTTATTGTTTCTCATCATTAAAAATTCAAAAATATTTTTAAAATTGTGTCTTTTCAAGTCAATAATACAGATAATTGAAGATTCAGAACATGCAGTAGAGGAATTAAACAGAAAAAGCTGGGCGTTCAAAATGCCCAGTGAAGAAGGAAAACTGGCGTTTAAACGCCAGCCACGGTACCTGGCTGGGCGTTTAATGCCCAAAAAGGTAGCATTTTGGGCGTTAAACGCCAGAATGGATGTCATTCTGAGCGTTTAACGCCAGGATGACACTAGAGGGAAGATTTTGTTTTTAATTCAAATCTTTTCCAAATTTTCATAATTTTTCAAAATCAAATCTTTTTCAAATCATAACTTTTCAATCATATCTTTTCAAAATCAATTTCTTTTCAATTTTTTTATTTATTATTATTTTCGAAAATCCTTGCTACAATTAGTGATTTAATTCAAAATTTTCAAGTTGTTACTTGCCTATTAAGAAAGGATCAAATTTTAAATTCTAGAATCATATCTTCTAATTTCTTGTTAGTCAAGTAATCAACTTTAATTTTAAAACTTTCTCTTTTTAATTTGATTTTCAATCATATCTTCTCAATCATATCTTTTCAATCACATCTTTTTCAAAATTAATTTTCAATCATATCTTTTTGATTTCTAATTTCAAAATATTTTCAAAAATCACTTAATTTCTTTCCCAATCTTAATTTTTCGAAAATCTCAATCAAATTTTCAAATTTATTTTTATTATTTTAAAAATCTTTTACTTTAATTTCGAAAATTCTTCCCCTCTTCTCACATCCTTCTATTTAAAGGACTAACACTTCTCCTCAAGGTGCAATTCAAACTCTATCCTTCTTGATAAGTTCGAATTCTCTTCTATCTACCTTCTCCTTCTATTCTTCTTTTCCTCTGACTCTTCAAGGAATCTCTATACTGTAACATAGAGGATTCCATACTTTCTTGTTCTCTTCTCTTTCATATGAGCAGGAGCAAAGACAAAAGCATTCTTGTTGAGGCTGATCCTGAACCTGAAAGGACCTTGAAGCGAAAGCTAAGAGAAGCTAAAGTACAACTCTCTGTAGAGGACCTAACAGAGCTTTCAAACAAGAAGAAGCCATGGCAGCCAAAAACAACAACAATGCCAACAATGCAAGGAAGGTGCTTGGTGACTTTACTGCACCTACCTGGAGGATCTCTTCATCTGAAGAAGACGCCTGCAGAAGCTCAGGAACTCATTGAAATGGTTGCAAATAACCAATTCATGTACACCTCTGAAAGGAATCCTGTGAATAATGGGACAAATCAGAAGAAAGGAGTTCTTGAAATTGATACTCTGAATGCCATACTAGCTCAAAACAAAATATTGACTCAACAAGTTAATATGATTTCTCAGAGTCTGTCTGGAATGCAAGCAGCAACAGGCAGTACCAAAGAAGCTTCATCTAAAGAAGAAGCTTATGATTCTGAGAACCCAGCAATGGAAGAGGTGAATTACATGGAAGAACCCTATGGAAACACCTATAATCCTTCATGGAAAAATCATCTAAATCTCTCATGGAAGGATCAACAGAGACCTCAACAAGGTTTCAACAACAGTAATGGTGGAAGAAACAGGTTTAGCAATAGCAAGCCTTTTCCATCATCTTCTCAGCAACAGACAGAGGATTCTAAGCAGAGCCACTCTGACTTAGCAACTATAGTTTCTGATCTAATTAAAACCACTCAAAGTTTCATGACTGAAACAAGGTCCTCCATTAGAAATTTGGAGGCACAAGTGGGTCAGCTGAGTAAGAAGATTACTGAATTCCCTCCTAGTATTCTCCCAAGCAATACAGAAGAGAATCCAAAGAGAGAGTGCAAGGCCATAAACACGTCTCACATGGCCGAACCTGGAGAGGAGGAAGAGGCAGTGATCTCCACTGAGGAAGACCTCAATGGATGTCCACTGGCCTCTATGGAATTACCTGATGAGAAACCATGGGAATCTGAGGCTCACACATAAACCATAGAGATTCCATTGAATTTACTCCTGCCATGCATGAGCTCTGATGAGTATTCTTCCTCTGAAGAGGATGAAGATGTTACTGAAGAGCAAGTTGCTAAGTACCTTGTAGAGGAGAATTGATCATTCAAGTGAATGAAGACTCCCTTGTGTTTAAAGCTCAAGGATATCCCTCTGTAACCATGGAGAGGAAGCATGAAGAGCTTCTCTCAATACAGAGACAAACAGAGCCCCCACAGTCAAACTTTAAGTTTGGTATTGGGAGGCCACAACCAAACTTTAAGTTTGGTGTTGAACCCCCACATTTAAACTCTAAAGTTTGGTGTTGGGAGGTTCCAACATTGCTCTAAACATCTGTGAGGCTCCATGAGAGCCCACTGTCAAGCTATTGACATTAAAGAAGCGCTTGTTGGGAGGTAACCCAATCTTTAATTATCTATGTTAAATTTCTATTTTCTTTTGTTATTTTATGTTTTCTGTAGGTTGATGATCATGTGAAGTCACAAAAATAATTGAAAAAGCAAAAACAGACTGAAAAACAGAATGAAAAATAGAACACCCTGGAGGAGAAACTTACTGGCGTTTAACGCTAGGAATGGGCAAGAAGCTGGCGTTAAACGCCAGAAATGGGCAGCAGCCTGGCGTTTAACGCCAGGATTGGCAGCAAGGGGCATTTTTACACGCCACTTGGTGCAGGGATGAGATATCCTTGACACCTCAGGATCTGTGGACCCACAGGATCCCCACCTACCCCACCTCTCTCTCTCTTCTTCACCCATTCACCAATTACCTCAATACCTCTTCCCCAAAAACCCCTCACCTATCAAATCCCACCATTCTCTTCACCATTCACATCCATCCTTCATAAAACCCCACCTACCTCACCATTCAAATTCAAACCACTTTCCCTCCCAAAACCCACCCATACTGGCTGAACCATACCCCCCTTTCCACTCTTATATAAACCCATCTTCACTCCTTCATTTTCACAGAACATACACACTACTTCTCCCCCTTGGCCGAAACACTAAGCGCCCTCCATCTCCTCTATTTCTTCTTCTTCTACTCTCTTCTTTCTTCTTTTACTCGAGGACGAGCAAACCTTCTAAGTTTGGTGTGGTAAAAGCGTTGCTTTTTGTTTTTCCATAACCATTTATGGCACCTAAGGCCGGAGAAACCTCTAGAAAGAGAAAAGGGAAGGCAAAAGCTTCCACCTCCTAGTCATGGAAGATGGAGAGATTCATCTCAAGGGTGCACCAAGACCACTTCTATGAAGTTGTGGCCAAGAAGAAGGTGATCCCCGAGGTCCCTTTCAAACTCAAAAAGGGTGAATATCCGGAGATCCGACATGAGATTCGAAGAAGAGGTTGGGAAGTTCTCACCAACCCCATTCAACAAGTCAAAATCTTAATGGTTCAAGAGTTCTATGCCAATGCATGGATCACCAAGAACTATGATCAAAGTGTGAACCCGGACCCAAAGAATTGGCTTACAATGGTTCGGGGGAAATACTTAGATTTCAATCCGGAAAATGTAAGGTTGGCATTCAACTTGCCAATGATGCAAGGAGATGCACACCCCTACACTAGAAGGGTCAACTTTGATCAAAGGTTGGACCAAGTCCTCATAGACATTTGTGAAGAGGGCGCTCAATGGAAGAGAGATTCAAGAGGGAAGCCGGTTTAACTAAGAAGGCATGACCTCAAGCCCGTGGCTAGGGGATGGTTGGAGTTCATCCAATGCTCAATCATTCCCACTAGCAACCGGTCTAAAGTTACTATAGACCAGGCTATCATGATCCATAGCATCATGATTAGGGAGGAAGTAGAAGTTCATGAAGTTATATCCCAAAAACTCTACAAGGTGGCAGACAAGTCCTCTACTTTGGCAAGGTTAGCCTTCCCTCATCTCATTTGTCACCTCTACAATTCAGTTGGAATTGACATAGAGGAAGACATCCTCATTGATGAGGATAAGCCCATCACTAAGAAAAGGATGGAGCAAACAAGAGATTCCATTCATGGACATGAGGAAATTCCTCACCATGAAATCCCTGAGATGCCTCAAGGGATGCATTTTCCTCCACAAAACTATTGGGAGCAAATCAACACCTCCCTAGGAGAATATGTTCATCATGATCTTCATAGTGTTCTTGGTGTTCATCTTGACATTCATAGCATTCTTGTATGCATTCATTGTTTTGATCTAAAAATTTCATGCATTGCATAATTTTCATGTTTTTCATAAAAATTTCAAAAATCAAAAAAATATCTTTCCTCTTTTCTCTCATCAAATTCGAAAATTTGGATTGACTTTTTCAAAAATTTTTGAAAATCAAATTGTATCTCATGAGTCAAATCAAATTTTCAATTTGAAAATCTTATCTTTTTCAAAATCTTTTTCAAAAATCAAATCTTTTTCAAAATTCTTAGTTATTTTCGAAAATTCCAAAAATCTTTTTCAAAAATCTTTTTCTTATTTTTATATAAAATTTTCGAAAATAACTAATCAATTAATGTTTTGATTCAAAAATTTCAAGTTTGTTACTTGCTTGTTAAGAAAGATTCAAACTTTGAATTCTAGAATCATATCTTGTGATTTCTTATGAATCAAGTCATTAATTGAGATTTTAAAAATCAAATCTTTTTCAAAACTAATTTCTATCATATCTTTTCAAAAATATCTTTTCAAAATATCTTTTCTAACCACCTAACTTCTTATCTTTTCAAAATTTGTTTCAACTAACTAACTAACTTTTTGTTTGTTTCTTAACTTTTTCAAAACCACCTAACTAACTCTCTCTCTCTCTCTCATTTTCGAAAATATCTTCCCTCCTTTTTCAAAACGAAAATTATACCTCCCACATCCTATTCTATTTATTCATTCATATCCTAACATCTCATCTCACATCTCTTCCATTCTCACATTTGTGTTTCTTCCTTTACATCACATTCTTTATCTCCCCCTCTTTTCTTCCATTCACAAAGGGATCCCTATACTGTGGTATAAAAGATCTCTATTATTATTATTATCATTTTTCTGGCCATTCTTCCTTGTCATATGAGCAGGAGCAAGGATAAGAACATTCTTTTGGAAGCAGATCCAGAACCTGAAAGGACTCTGAAGAGAAAATTAAGAGAAGCTAAAATACAACAATCCAGAGATAACCTTTCAGAAATTTTCGAACAGGCAGAGGAGATGGCAGCCGAAAATAATAATAATGCAAGGAAGGATGGCAAGATTCCTGGAATTCATATTAAAAATTTTGGAATCCTTATTTTTCCTTTTAATTTTCGAAAAATATAAAATAAAAATCCAAAAAAAATTAGAAAATCATAAAAATCAAAAATATTTTTCTGTTTCTTGTTTGAGTCTTGAGTCACATTATAAGTTTGGAGAAGACCAAAGAGTCATGAGAGAGGAGCAACAAAAGGCAAGGAAGAGACACTGAGGAGCTCAAGCACTCCATTAGATCTTCAAGAGGAAGAACAAGCCGCCATCACTAAGGTGGACCCGTTCTTTAATCTTCTTGTTCTTTATTTTCTGTTTTTCGAATTTTTATGCTTTATGTTTATTTATGTTTGTGTCTTTATTACATGATCACTAGTGTCTAAGTGTCTATGCCTTAAAGCAATGAAAATGAATCCATCACCTTTCTTAAATGAAAAATATTTTTAATTGAAAAAGAAAAAGAAGTGCATGAATTTCAAATTTTAAAACAGTTTAGTTATTTTGATGTGGTGGCAATACTATTGTTTTTCTGAATGAATGCTTGAACAGTGCATATTTTTTGAATTTGTTGATTCATGAATGTTAAAATTGTTGGCTCTTGAAAGAATGATAGAAAAGGATAAATGTTATTTGATAATCTGAAAAATCATAAAATTGATTCTTGAAGCAAGAAAAAGCAGTGAAAAGCTTGCAGAAAAAATTATATATATGCGAAAAAAAATAAAAAAGAGAAAAAAAGAAAAAGAAAAAGCAAGCAGAAAAAGCCAATAGCCCTTTAAACCAAAAGGCAAGGGTAAAATAAAAAGGATCCAAGACTTTGAGCATCAGTGGATAGGAGGGCCCACAGGAATAAAATCTTGGCCTAAGCGGCTAAACCAAGTTGTCCCTAACCATGTGCTTGTGGCGTGAAGTTGTCAAGTGAAAACTTGAGACTGAGCGGTTAAAGTCGTGGTCCAAAAGCAAAAAGAGTGTGCTTAAGAGCTCTGGACACCTCTAATTGGGGACTCTAGCAAAGCTGAGTCACAATCTGAAAAGGTTCACCCAGTTATGTGTCTGTGGCATTTATGTATCTGGTGGTAATACTGGAAAACAAAATGCCTTGGGTCATGGCCAAGACTCATAAAGTAGCTGTGTTCAAGAATCAACATACTTAACTAGGAAAATCAATAACACTATCAGAATTTTGAGTTCCTATAGAAGCCAATCATTCTGAACTTCAAAGGATAAAGTAAGATGCCAAAACTGTTCAGAAGCAAAAAGCTAAAAGCCCAGCTCATCTAATTAATACTGATCTTATAGATGTTTTTGGATTTCACTGTATATTCTCTTCTTTTTATCCTATTTGATTTTCAGTTGCTTGGGGACAAGCAACAATTTAAGTTTGGTGTTGTGATGAGCGGATAATTTATACGCTTTTTGGCATTATTTTTAGTATGTTTTTAGTATATTTTAGTTAGTTTTTATTATGTTTTTATTAGTTTTTAAATAAAAATCACATTTCTGGACTTTACTATGAGTTTGTGTGTTTTTCTGTGATTTCAGGTATTTTCTGGCTGAAATTGAGGGACCTGAGCAAAAATCTGATTCAGAGGCAGAAAAAGGACTGCAGATGCTGTTGGATTCTAACCTCCCTGCACTCGAAGTGGATTTTCTGGAGCTACAGAAGCCCAATTGGTGCGTTCTTAATTGCGTTGGAAAGTATACATCCTGGGCTTTCCAGAAATATATAATAGTCTATACTTTTTCTAAGATTTGATGGCCTAAACCGGCGTTCCAAGTCAGCTTAAGAATTCTGGCGTCAAAACGCCAAAACTGGCACAAAAGCTGGAGTTAAACGCCCAAACTGGCACAAAAGCTGGCGTTTAACTCCAAGAAAAGTCTCTACACATGGAATCTTCAATGCTCAGCCCAAGCACACACCAAGTGGGCCCGGAAGAAGATTTCTGCATTAATTACTTGTTTCTGTAACCCTAGGCTACTAGTTCTCTATAAATAGGACCTTTTACTATTGTATTTTCATCTTTGATAAGTCTTATGCTATCTTAGACCATGGAGACTGGCCTCACGGCCATGCCTAGACCTTGTTCTTATGTATTTTCAACTGTGGAGTTTCTACACACCATAGATTAAGGTGTGGAGCTCTGCTGTTCTTCATGAATTAATGCAAAGTACTATTGTTTTTCTATTCAACTCAAGTCTATTTCTTCTCCAAGATATTCATTCGCACCCAAGAACATGATGAATGTGATGATTATGTGACACTCATCACCATTCTCACCTATGAACGCGTGCCTGACAACCACTTCCGTTCTACATGC
The DNA here is from genome assembly GCF_000816755.2 of Arachis ipaensis. Lineage (NCBI taxonomy): Eukaryota > Viridiplantae > Streptophyta > Magnoliopsida > Fabales > Fabaceae > Arachis > Arachis ipaensis. The sequence goes on along the minus strand of NC_029787.2, from coordinate 99,581,571 downwards.
AAAAAAGTTGAATGTGTATCTCTTGGGTTTCTAATCTAAGATTAGAACCTTCGTGGTATAGGCTAGAATTATTGGCAGCCATTCCTGAGATCCAGAATGTCTAAACCTTGTCTGTGGTATTCTGAGTATGATCTGGGAAGGGATGACTGTGATGAGCTTCAAACTCGCGAGTGTTGGGCGTGTGACAGACGCAAAAGGATCAATGGATCTTATTCCAACATGATCGAGAACCGACAGATGATTAGCCGTGCGGTGACAGCGTGCGTAGAACATTTTCACTGAGAGGACGGGAAGTAGCCATTGACAACGGTGATGCCCAACATAAAGCTTGCCATGGAAAGGAGTATGAATGATTGGAAGAAGACAATAGGAAAGTAGAGGTTCAGGAGGAACAAAGCATCTTCATACGCTTATCTGAAATTCCTACCAATGAATTACATAAGTATCTCTATCTCTATCTTTATTTTATGTTTCATTTATCTTTAACTATCAATCCTCCATAACCATTTGAATCTGCCTGACTGAGATTTACAAGATGACCATAGCTTACTTCAAGCCGACAGTCTCCGTGGGATCGACCCTTACTCACGTAAGGTATTACTTGGACGACCCAGTGCACTTGCTGGTTAGTTGTGCGGAATTGTGACAAAGTGTGATTAACATTTGAGAGCTCCAAGTCTTTGGCGCCATTGTTGATGATCACAATTTCGTGCACCATGTACCCAAATTTTTCAAAGTTTTCAACAAGAAATGTAAAATACCCAGTGCTCCCAACCAATGTTCGCAAATCCAATTTCCCAACACTAAATCATGCACACTCTCACTAGCTTAAACTAATCAAAGATCCAAATTAAGGAAATTTATTGTCTTTCACTTAGAGTTAGTGATGTGCCAAAATAAAGAACAAAAAGAGTTAAATAGGCTCAAAATGGGTTAACAAGGGTTGATAAAAGGGTAAGGCCATTTGGGCATGTGAGCTTTAATGAAATAAAGGTCTTAATCATATAAATGCATTCATACACCGAATAATAGATATATAGAATTAAACAAGTTAAAGATACAATCTTAGAGAGAAAAATACACAGCAAAACAAAATATTGGTTAAAAAGATACAACCAATCAATTAGGCTCAAAATCTTACTAGGTTTATGTGTTCTAGGTCTGGACTATGCTCTAAAATTGATTTCTTCGAGCAAGTTCAATGAAAATTTTTCACTCAAATTAGTGGAATGCCCTAAAATAACTATCTTGGAAAAATCATTACTCCAACCAAGTGGTCCTAATTTTTTTTAGATGGTTAGATGAAATGCAAGAGAAACACAATTTATATATATCCAATCACACAATGAAAATAAAAGAAAAGTGAAGAAAACATCCTAGAAGAGGGACTAAGAATCAAATCAAAGTTCTAGAGATATTTACAAACAACTACCATGCAAAAAATATTAAAAATGAATTCTAAACACTTAAATGCTAACAAATAACTACAAAGCGTAAAATATCATTACTAACAAAAGAAATTAAAGTCCATGGGTTACCAGAAGAGTTATTACCCACAGAAGTCGATCACGACCTCCCCACACTTAAACATTGGCACGGTCCTCTGTGCCATTAGTGATGAGCAAGAGGGGCTCGAAATTTCCACCTCCAATAGCCTGAGGATGATGTGACAGGGGCTCCTCCATGTCCACCTCCTGATCGCCTTCTCTGCCATGATCTGAAGTGAACTCCGAAGTGTCGGGCTCTTCCAAAGGTGGGTTGCTACAGTTGATGAGCTTTTTCAAGTATTTATAGCATCTCTTGTTGCGTCGCTCACTTTGCTCGAGCATCCGGCCATGCCGATCTATCTTCTTGGTGAGCTCAATCAACAATTGGTGCATAGGTTGCTTAGGTTTAAATGGTGATGATGAAGATGGAATTGATGGTCCTGTGGCATTTGAAGGTGGGTTCTGGTCCTTGGGTGCAACTTGAGGTTTGATCCATTTCCTATGTGGGACAAGTTCTTTGCCCTTAAGCACTACCACTATCTCATCGTTAGCCTTATGTGGACTCCCACCGTATATGCTAGTTGTGTAACTAAAGCAAAAAATAGGATATTGCCAACTATCTGAACTCGGCCCATGGCATGTCGAATGAGTCTTGGGAGATTGAGAGGCTTGATGACAAGTCATCATAGGCTAGTTTCACAAGCCTTTTTAATTAGTTTTTACTTAGTTTTCATGCATTTCTTAGGCAATAAGTAAGTGTTTGGATGAGAAATTCATGCTTGTCTTGATTCAATCAAACATTATTAATTTTATGCATTTTCATGAGATTTATGCAAAGAATTGTTTGATGCTATGGATGATGCATTATCTTGTGATTATGGCAATACTTTGATGTATTTTGCTTGGTTGATGATAGGTAAGAAGAAGAAAAGGAAGGGCAGAGAAGAAGAAGAGCAAGCAACGTTGGTGGCCAAAGTTGGCTCACCAACATTGCCAAAAATGTTGCTCTTGAGACAGCCTGACTGTGCCTTCTTCAAACAAGAATAACTTGAGCTACAAAGCTCCAAATAAGGTGATTCTAAAGGCTTGGGTAGCAGGAGTAGGAGTAGGAGTAGGATAGAAGGCTCTGGTAGAGAGCTTAGCTTAGAATTTCTTTTTCTTTTCTGTACTTTTAAATTTCAGTTGTAATTGAATTCAGTTTGGTTTATGCAATTTCAATTTCTGATACTTCTCTTCTGCAAGTTTACATGTTTATTGTCTATGAAATTTAATTTTCCTGCACTTCTGCTTCTCAGCCAATTTTCTTTTCTGCCAATTTTACATTCTGTTTCTAGTGAGTTTGATTTACATTTCTGCAAATTTAGATTCCTTGCAATTGTTCTCTGAGCTATGATCCACTGAACCCTAATCATTAGGGAGAGGAGCTCTATTATGATTCACATGATTTAATGAATTTCTTCTTCTTCTCAATTCAATTGAATAGTTATTGGATATCCTCTATTTGGATTGATGATTCATTCACTCCGGAAGGGGGTTTGAATCTATGAATGCTTGTGTAAGCCTCAGAAGGGGAATCATGAGCATTAGAACTGAGGCTCTATCCTTCACTACTCTCTTGATCAACACTATTCAGGAGGAATTGAGATCTTGAGAGTTAGTGTGGCTTATGGATGAGAGAACATGCTTCACCTCTTCTCATGACAATTAGATCAAGGAATTGGCAAGATTGATTGTGATTAGAGAGATTGGATTGCCAAGGAATTGGGATCCAATCAATTTTAATCTGCCATAGATCTATTCATATGATTGAGAAAGGAGTTGAGACCCATTTGATTCATATTGGATTATGATATCTCCAATCCTTAGTGAATTTCTTTTTCTGTTTCTGTCTGTTTATGTTTCTGCAATTTAATATTCTGCCATTTACATTCAGCACTTTAACTTCCTTGCCATTTATATTCTATTTCACTCAATTCATCTCTGTCAGCTTAACTAAACTAATCACCTCACTAAAGTTGCTTGATCCATCAATCCATGTGGGATCGATCTCACTCTTGTGAGTTTTACTACTTGATGCGACCTGGTTCACTTGCCAGTTAGTTTGTGTGGAAATCTAATTTTCCCTCATCAAGATTTTGGCGCCGTTGCCGGGGATTGATTAAGATCGACAATGATTAAGTGGGTGATAAGTCTAGATTAAGCATTTTCTTTGTTTTTGCCATTTAAAGTTCTTTTAATTTTCTGTTAAGACTAAGGTGTTTGTGTTATTGCCTCACTGAGAAATTCTTTTCTGTGACATGATGAATCTCAATTTTCATTGGTGATTGTGTTTTACAAAATTCAAATCGGGTTCACCTCATCTTTTGATCAAACAAATTTCATGGGATATTGCCCACCACCATAAAATGATTCATGTCATTTTACTAATGGTGGTTGGGAATATCACCAAGAAATGATAGAATATCAGCAATCAGGAGATGCTCCAGGTCCACTAAGTGAGCAAGACATGAGATATTTCCCACCACCACAATATGATTTATGTCATGATCCTAATGGTGGTTAGGAATATCAACAAGGAATGATGGAGTATGAACACCTCCCAGAGACACAGAATGAACCATATTCTGATAAATCTAACAACTACTCATGTTGTAGCTGGGAAGGTCAAAACCAAAGAGATTTTTATGCTCCATATTCTATTCATCAAGAGACATCATCTCTTGATTGTTCTTTCAATAAATTCATGTAAGATTGCTCCCAAGGACCACAAAATGATCCATACTGTGATGAATTCAACAATTTTCCATGTTGTGCTTGGGAAGGTCAAAATCAAAGAGCATTCAATAGTCCATACTCCACTTATCAAGAGCCATCATCACTTGAGCAAAATTTTAACTCGTTTATGCAAAATTTCCCAACTTCACTTCCCAGTTTTTCAATTGAAAATTCTTCATCACTTGAATACACCTCAACACAAAATTCTTTCCAAAATCCACATGACTCAATTCATCAACCACAACATTCATTTCACAACTCACAAAACTCATTCCACACCCCTCAACACAACTTCACCACAACACATACATGTCACCAAAGTTACTTTCAACTTTCATCTCTTGAACTAGCAGTTGAGGATTACCTTCAATGGTCCAAAGAATCCTTGGAAAGCTGATACCAAGTCAGTGAAAGACAAGGACAACTCTTGGAAAGACACAAACAATCCTGGAAAGAAATCCTCTTCAAGAAGATGGATGGGCATTTAGAGCAAAGCAGGAGAAACTTAGGAGTGCCAAGAATTGAGGATAAAGAACAATCTATGAGTGAGGAAGTGGAAGAGCAAGATGAAAAGGTCCCTGTACCAAGTGAAACTTTACTGGGGAATGAGGTGGTGGAGGTATATGAGCCCAGAATTCCAAATTCACAGAGGCTAATTGAGGTGATAGAGGAACAAGAAAGTTTACTCCCAAAGAACTCAATGGAACATCATATAGAAGAAAGAGAGGAAGACAATCAAGGAAGTCCACACTCAATTGAAGCAGAGAGCGGCATAGAGGAAGGGTTCAGTAAACCACCAATTCAAGAAGCTTTTGATGAAGAGGACACTCCAACAATCACACAACAACCAAGTCTTGATATCCAAGAAGTGAAAGCAACCAACAACAGCACCGAAGAGAGGATTGTGACCAAGCCACAATTGACCATATCCATGAAGAAAAAGAGGTCAACTGCAAATAATCCAACCCCTGTCCCAACAAGCAAAGCAAATCAAGCAAATAACAAAAGAAAGCTTTCTGGAAAGAGGCCAAAACAGGGGACACTCACTGGCTCTTCTCTTCCCTTGAGGTCATTCCTCTTAACAAACTGGAAGAAGAGGAAGAAAGTCATCAGCAACATGTCAAGCTAATGACACTAAAAGAGCATTTGTTGGGAGGCAACCCAACTAGAGGTAGTTTTCCTTTCTTAGTTATTTCAATAAAGCAATGAAGTAGAGTTCTCTGTATTGCAAGGAGCTAAGTTTGGTGTTGCACACCAAAGTAATTTGAGGGAAAATGTGTAATTCTAAGTTTGGTATTCCACCATAGATTTCATTAAGAACACACTGCAACCCTCAGCATGATTGATCACTCACTCCAAACAATTAGAGAAGTTACTTAACAATTGTTTAGTTTCTAGTTCATAGTTTGTTTTATTGAATTGTTTGCTTTCTAGTTTATAGTTTGTTTTGTTAATAAAAGCACATGAGGTTTCCTACATGTATTTAATCTGCTGCAAGGAACTAAGTTTGGTGTTCCTACACCAACTTAAGTTCAAAAAATCACAAGCATACATGCATGCTAACCATCTCTCAAGTGCTTTGGAGACAAGCAACTTCCAATAATTTTGTAGGAATTCAATCAATCTCTTGGAAGAATGGTAGTGGGAAATCGTGATTCACACTTTTCACATCTCCGCACAACTAACCAGCAAGTGCACTGGGTCGTCCAAGTAATAAACCTTACGTGAGTAAGGGTCGATCCCACGGAGATTGTCAGTTTGAAGTAAGCTATGGTCATCTTGTAAATCTCAGTCAGGCGGATTCAAATGGTTATGAGGTTTTGATAATTAAAATATAAATAAAACATAAAATAAGATAAAGATACTTATGTGATTCATTGGTGGGAATTTCAGATAAGTGTCTGGAGATGCTTTGTTGCTTCTGAACCCCTGCTTTCCTACTGCCTTCTTTCAATGATGCGTGCTCCCTTCCATGGCAAGCTGTAAGATCCTCTCAGTGAAAATGGTCCTCTACGGTTTTTGCACGGCTAATCAACTGTCGCATTTCTCGTCTCGGATGAAAAATACCAGGCACAGCTACCGCATGGCTAATCATCTGTCGGTTCCCGCTAGCATCGGAATAGAATCCATTGATCCTTTTGCACACTGTCACTGTGCCCAACATTCGTAGGTTTGAAGCTCGTCACAGTCATCCCTTCCTGGATCCTACTCGGAATACCACAGACAAGGTTTAGACTTTCCGGATCCCAAGAATGGCTGCCAATTGGTTCTAGCCTATACCACGAATATACTAATCTCATGGACTCGGTCCGTGTATTAGATATCCAAGAGAATATACTCTGCTTGTCATCCAATGACTACGTTGAACATCATGTAGACCGCTTTGTAGTTGTCAGGCACGCGGATCTTGGCTAAGCGAGTAACGAAGATTTGGTGATTGTCATGGGTCACCCCTTCATTCTGAATTAACTGAATTAAGTACAAGAGTATATCTTGGAGAAGAAGTAGGCGTGAATTGAAAGAAAAACAATAGTACTTGCATTAATTCATGAAGAACAGCAGAGCTCCACACCTTAATCTATGGGGTGTAGAAACTCCACTGTAGAAAATACATAAGTGAAAAGAGGTCTAGACATGGCCGAATGGCCAGCCTCCCCAAATGTGAACAATGGTCAAAAGATGTTCCAAAGATGTTGAAGTCTATAAAAGATGTAAAATAAATCTCCAAAAGTAGTTTTTATACTAAACTAGTAATTTAAGTTTACAGAAAATGAGTAACTAAGTGCAGATAGTGCAGAAATCCACTTTCGGGGCCCACTTGGTGTGTTCTTGGGCTGAGCATTGAAGCTTTAACGTGCATAGGCTATTCTTGGAGTTAAACGCCAGCTTGGGTGCCAGTTTGGGCATTTAACTCCAATTCTGGTGCCAGTTTGGGCGTTTTACACCAGGAAGATTTAGGCTGGCTTTGAACTTCAGTTCGGGCCATCAAATCTCAAGCAAAGTATGGACTATTATATATTGCTGGAAAGCCCAGGATGTCTACTTTCCAACGCAATTGAGATCGTGCCAATTAAGATTTTGTAGCTCTAGAAAATCTACTTCGAGTACAGGACGGTCAGAATCCAACAGCATCTGCAGTCCTTTTTCAGCCTCTGAATTAGATTTTTGCTCAAGTCCCTCAATTTCAGCAAGAAAATACCTGAAATTACAGAAAAATACACAAACTCATAGTAAAATCCAGAAATGTGATTTTTGCATAAAAAACTAATAAAAATATAATAAAAAGTAACTAAAATATACTAAAAACTATGTAAAAACAATGCCAAAAAGGGTATAAATTATCCGCTCATCACAACACCAAACTTAAATTGTTGCTTGTCCCCAAGCAACTAAAAACAAAATAGGATAAAAAGAAGAGAAAATACAATAAATTCCAAACTTATCAATGAACTTAGTTCCAATTAGATGAGTGGGGCTAGTAGCCTTTTTGCTTCTGAACAGTTTTGGCATCTCACTTTATCCTTTTGAAGTTTAGAATGATTGGCATCCATAGAAACTTAGAATTCAGATAGTGTTATTGATTCTCTTAGTTCAGTATGTTGATTCTTGAACACAGCTACTTTATGAGTCTTGGCTGTGACCCTAAGCATTTTGTTTTCCAGTATTACCACCGGATACATAAATACCACAGACACATTGCTAGAGTCCCTAGTTATAGGTGCCCAGAGCTCTTAGGCACACTCTTTTTGCTTTGGACCACGACTTTAACCGCTCAGTCTCAAACTTTTCACTTGACACCTTCACGCCACAAGCACATGGTTAGGGACAGCTTGATTTAGCCGCTTAGGCCAGGATTTTATTCCCGTGGGCCCTCCTATCCATTAATGCTCAAAGCCATGGATCCTTTCTACCCTTGCCTTTTGGTTTAAAGGGCTATTGGCTTTTTCTGTTTGCTTTTTCTTTTTTCTTTCTTTTTTTTTCTTTTTTTTCGCCATTTCTTTTTTTCATTTTTTTTCGCAAGCTTTGTCTATTCACTGCTTTTTCTTGCTTCAAGAATCAATTTTATGATTTTTCTGATTATCAATAGCAATTCTCTTTTTTTTTTATTCTTTCAAGAGCCAACAATTTTAACATTCATAAACAACAAATTCAAAAATATGCACTGTTCAAGCATTTATTCAGAAAACAAAAAGTATTGCCACCACATCAAAATAATTAAACTAATTTCAAGATAGAATTCGAAATTCATGCACTTCTTGTTCTTTTGTAGTTAAAAATATTTTTCATTTAAGAAAGGTGATGGATTCATAGGACATTTATAGCTTTAAGACATAGACACTAGACACTAATGATCATGTAATAATGACACAAACATAGACAAAATATAAAGCATCAAAACCGAAAAGCAGAAAAATAAGAACAAGGAAATTAAAGAACGGGTCCACCTTAGTGATGGCGGCTAGTTCTTCCTCTTGAAGATCTTATGGAGTGTTTGAGCTCCTCTATGTCTCTTCCTTGCCTTTATTGCTCCTCCCTCATGGATCTTTGGTCCTCTCTGATTTCATTGAGGATAATGGAGTGCTCTTGGTGCTCCATCCTTAGTTGCCCCCATGTTAGAACTCAGTTCTCCTTAGGAGGTGTTAATTTGCTCCCAATAATTGTGTGAAGGAAGGTGCATTCCTTGAGGTATCTCAGGAATTTCTTGATGAGGAATTTCCTCATGCTCTTGTTGAGGTCCATGAGTGGGCTCTCTTGTTTGCTCCATCCTTTTCTTAGTGATGGGCTTGTCTCCTTCAATGAGGATGTCTTCCTCTATGACAATTTCTGCTGAATTGCATAGGTTACAGATGAGATGAGGGAAGGCTAACCTTGCTAAAGTAGAGGGCTTGTCTGCCACCTTATAGAGTTCTAGAGGTATGATCTCATGAACTTCTACTTCCTCTCCATTCATGATGCTATGGATCATGATAGCCCGGTCTATTGTAACTTTAGACCGGTTTCTAGTAGGAATGATAGAGCGTTGGATGAACTCCAACCATCCCCTAGCCACGGGCTTGAGGTTAAGCCTTCTTAGTTGAACCGGCTTGCCTCTTGAGTCTCTTTTCCATTGAGCTCCTTCCACACAAATGTCCCTAAGGACTTGGTCCAACCTTTGATCAAAGTTGACCCTTCTAGTGAAAGGATGAGGATCTCCTCTCATCATTGGCAAGTTAAATGCCAACCTCACATTTTTCGGACTGAAATCCAAGTAATTCTCCCAAACCATTGTGAGCCAATTCTTTGGGTTCGGGTCATACTTTGATCATGGTTCTTAGTGATCCATGCATTGGCATAGAGCTCTTGAACCATTAAGATTTCGACTTGTTGGATTGGGTTGGTGAGAGCTTTCCAACCTCTTCTTTGAATCTCACATCGGATCTCCAGATATTCACCCTTTTTTAGAATGAAGGGGACTTCGGGAATCACTTTTTTCTTGGCCATAACTTCATAGAAGTCGTCTTGATGGACCTTTGAGATGAATCTCTCCATCTCCCATGACTCAGAGGTGGAAGTAATTACCTTTCCTTTCCTCTTTCTAGAGGTTTCTCCGGCCTTAGGTGCCATTAATGGTTATGGAAAAATAGAAAAACAGAGCTTTTTTTACACCAAACTTAAAAGGTTTGCTCGTCCTCGAGCAAAAGAAGAAAGAAAGGAGTAGAAGAAGAAGAAATGGAGGAGATGGAGGGTAGTAGTGGTTTCGGCCAAGGGGGGTAGAAGTGTGTATGATGTGTGAAAGATGAAGGTAGTGAGGAGGGGTATTTATAGGGTAGAAGAGAGAGGGAATTTGGTCATGAATGGGTGGGTTTGGGAGGGAAATGGTTTGAATTTGAATGGTGAGGTAGGTGGAGTTTATGATGGATGGATGTGAGTGGTGAAGAGAATATGGGGAAGAGGGTAGGATTTGATAGGTGAAGGGTATTTGGGGAAGAGTGTTATGGAAATGTGTGAATAGGAGAGAAGAAGAGGTGGGGTAGGTGGAAATCTTGTGGGGTCCATAGATCCTGAGGTGTCAAGGAATTCTGCTCCCTGCACCATTCTGGCATTCAAACGCCCTTTGTGTGCCAATTCTGGCGTTAAACGCCAGCTCTGCTACCTTTCCTGGCGTTAAACGCCAGTCTGCTGCCCCTTTCTGGCGTTTAACGCCAGCCAGACACCCTTTTCTGGCATTAAACGCTAGTCTGTCTGCCATTTATGGCGTTTAACGCCAGCCAGACGACAGACACCCTTTTCAGGCATTAAACGCCTAGAGTGCTGCCCATTCTGGCGTTTAACGCCCAGAATGCTGCCAGGCTGGGCGTTAAACGCCCATTCTGCTATCCTTACTGGCGTTTAAACGTCAGTAAGCCTGTCCTCCAGGGTGTGCTATTTTTTATGCTGTTTTTATTTTTGCTTTAATTCTGTAGTTGTTTTTATGACTTCACATGATCATCAACCTAAAGAAAACATAAAATGACAATGGAATATAAATAAATATAATTAATTAACATTGGGTTGCCTCCCAATAAGCGCTTCTTTAATGTCAATAGCTTGACAGTGAGCTCTTAGAGAGCTTCACAGAGACTCAGAGCTTGATGATGGCTGCCTAACACCAAACTTAAAAGTTGAGTGTGGGGCTCTGTTTGACTCTGTATTGAGAGAAGCCTTTCATGCTTCCTCTCCATGGTTATAGAAGAAGATCCTTGAGCCTTAAACATAAGGTAGTCCTCATTCAATTGAAGGACTAACTCCCCTCTATCCACATCAATCACAGCTCTTGCTATGGCTAGGAAGGGTCTTTCAAGGATGATAGATTCATCTTCATCCTTCCCAGTGTCTAGGATTATGAAATCAGCAGGGATGTAAAAGCCTTCAACCTTCACTAAGACATCCTCTACAAGTCCATAAGCCTGTTTCCTTGAATTATCTGCCATATCTAGTGAGATTCTTGTAGCTTGTACCTCAAAGATCCCTAGTTTCTCCATTATAGAGAGTGGCATGAGGTTTATACTTGAACCAAGGTCACACAGAGCCTTCTTAAAGGTCATGGTGCCTATGATGCAAGGTATTAAGAACTTTTCGGGATCCGATTTCTTCTGAGGTAATTTCTGTTGAACCAAGGTATTCAGTTCATTGATGAGCAATGGAGGTTCATCCTCCCAAGTCTCATTACCAAATAACTTGGCATTCAGCTTCATGATTCCTCCTAGATACTGAGCAACTTGTTCTTCAATAATATCTTCATCCTCTTCAGAGGAAGAATACTCATCAGAGCTCATGAATGGCAACAGTAAGTACAGTGAAATCTCTATGGTCTCTATATGAGCCTCAGATTCCTTTTGTTCCTCAATGGAGAACTCCTTATTGGCTAGTGGATGTCCATTGAGGTCTTCCTCATTGGAAATAACTACCTTCTGACTCTCTCCAGGTTCGGCCATGTTGGGTATATTGATGGCCTTGTACTCTCTTTTTGGATTCTCTTCTGTATTGCTTGGGAGAGTACTGGGAGGAGTTTCGGCCACTCTTTTACTCAGTTGACCCACTTGTGCCTCCAAATTTCTAATGGAAGACCTTGTTTCAGTCATGAAACTGAGAGTGGTCTTAGATAGATCAGAGACTATGGTTGCTAAGTCAGAGAGGCTCTGCTTAGAATTCCCTGTCTGTTGCTCAGAAGATGATGGAAAAGGCTTGCTATTGCCAAACCTATTTCTTCCACCATTATTGTTATTGAAGCCTTGATTAGGCTTCTACTAATCCTTCCATGAGAAATTAGGGGTGATTTCTCCATGAAGGATTATAGGTGTTTCCATAGGATTCTCCCATGTAATTCACCTCTTCCATTGCAGGATTCTCAGGGTCATAAGCTTCTTCTTTAGAGGAAGCTTCTTTAGTACTGCCAGATGCAGCTTGTATTCCAGTCAAATTCTGAGAAATTATATTGACTTCCTGAGTCAATATTTTATTCTGAGCCAATATTGCATTCAGAGTATCAATCTCAAGAACTCCTTTCTCCTGAGTCATCCCATTATTCACAGGATTTCTTTCAGAAGTATACATGAACTGGTTATTTGCAACCATTTCAATGAGTTCCTGGGCTTCTGCAAGCGTCTTCTTCAAATGAAGAGATCCACCAGCAGAGTGGTTGATGAGCGGATAATTTATACGCTTTTTGGCATTGTTTTTAGTATGTTTTAGTATATTTTAATTAGTTTTATTATATTTTTATTAGTTTTTAAATAAAAATCACTCTTCTGGACTTTACTATGAGTTTGTGTGTTTTTCTATGATTTCAGGTATTTTCTGGCTGAAATTGAGGGACCTGAGCAAAAATCTGATTCAGAGGCTGAAAAAGGACTGCAGATGCTGTTGGATTCTGACCTCCCTGCACTCAAAGTAGATTTTTTGGAGCTACAAAAGCCCAATTGGCGCGCTCTTAATTGTGTTGGAAAGTAGACATCCTGGGCTTTCCAGCAATATATAATAGTCCATACTTTGCCTGAGATTTGATGGCCCAAACAGGCGTTCCAAGTCAGCTCAAGAATTCTGGCGTTTAACTTCGGAACTGGCACAAAAGTTGGAGTTAAACGCCCAAACTGGCACAAAAGCTGGTGTTTAACTCCAAGAAAAGTCTCTACACATGGAAACTTCAATGCTCAGCCCAAGCACACACCAAGTGGGCACGGAAGAAGATTTCTGCATTAATTACTGATTTCTGTAAACCCTAGGCTACTAGTTATCTATAAATAGGACCTTTTGCCATTGTATTTTCATACGATCTATCTTTTACTCACACTTTTCATAGACCTTTTCATGTTTGGGAGGCTGGCCTCACGGCCATGCCTAGACCCTCTTGTTCTTATGTATTCTCAACGGTGGAGTTTCTACACACCATAGATTAAGGTGTGGAGCTCTGCTGTTCTTCATGAATTAATACAAGTACTATTGTTTTTCTATTCAACTCAAGTCTATCTCTTCTCCAAGATATTCATTCATTTTTCAACTTGATAAATGTAATGATCCGTGACACTCATCATCATTCTCACCTATGAACATGTGCTTGACAACCACCTCTGTTCTACTAGCAATGGCTTGAATGCGTATCTCTTGGGTTTCTAATCTAAGATTGGAACCTTCGTGGTATAGGCTAGAATTATTGGCGGCCATTCCTGAGATCCGAAACGTCTAAACCTTGTCTGTGGTATTCTGAGTAGGATCTGGGAAGGGATGACTGTGACGAGCTTCAAACTCGCGATTGTGGGGCGTATGACAGACGCAAAAGGATCAATGGATCCTATTTCGACATGATCGAGAACCGACAGCTGATTAGCCGATGTTGTGACAGAGCATCAGGACCATTTTCACTGAGAGGACGGGATGTAGCCATTGACAATGGTGATGCCCAACATGAATGATTGGAAGAAGGCAATAGGAAAGCAGAGGTTCAAGGGGAACAAAGCATCTTCATACGCTTATCTAAAATCCACCAATGAATTACATAAGTATCTCTATCTTTATTTTATGTTTATTTTCATCACCTTAAACTCCATAACCATTTGAATCCACCTGACTGAGATTTACAAGATGACCATAGCTTGCTTCAAGCCGACAATCTCCGTGGAATCGACCCTTACTCACGTAAGGTATTACTTGGACGACCCAGTGCACTTGCTGGTTAGTTGTACGGAATTGTGACAAAGTGTGATTCACGTTTGAGAGCTCCAAGTCCTTTGGCGCCATTGTTGATGATTACAATTTCGTGCACCAGTGGTCTAATGACATCTTGGACAATTCAGACAGACCATCATAGAATATACATAAGATGCTCTATTCTGAAAGCATGCCAGAAGGACACCTTCTGATCAATTGCTTGTATCTTTTCCAAGCTTCATAGAGGGATTTACCTTCCTTCTGTCTGAAGGTTTGGACTTCCACTCTAAGCCTGCTCAACTTTTGAGGTGGAAAGAATTTGTCCAAGAAAGTATTGACCAACTTTTCCCAAGAGTTCAGGCTTTCTTTAGGTTGTGAGTCCAACCATATCCTAGCTCTGTCTCTTACAGCAAAGGAGAAAAGTATAAGTCTGTAGACCTCGGGATTAACCTCATTGGTCTTAACAGTATCACAGATTTGCAAGAATTCTGTTAAGAATTGATGAGGATCTTCCAATAGAAGTCTATGAAACTTGCAATTCTGTTGCATTAGAGAAACTAATTGAGGCTTAAGCTCAAAGTTGTTTGCTCCAATTGTAGGAATTGAGATGCTTCTTCCATAGAAGTCAGAAGTGGGTGCAGTAAAGTCACCAAGCATCTTCCTTGCATCTCCACCATTATTGTTATTTTCGGCTGCCATGTCTTCTTCTTTTTCGAAAATTTTTGTTAGGTCCTCTCCATAGTTTTGTGCTTTAGCTTCTCTTAGTTTCCTCTTCAGAGTCCTTTCAGGTTCAGGATCAGCTTCAACAAGTATGTTCTTATCCTTGTTCCTACTCATATGAAAAAGAAGAGAACAGAAAAGAAGAGGAATCCTCTATGTCACAGTATAGAGATTCCTTTATGTGAGTAGAAAAATAGAAGAATAGAATGAAGAAGGGAGAAGAAGAAGAATTTGAACACACACAGAGAGAGAGAGAGAGAGGGTTCAAATTATAAGAAGAAGAGAAGTGTTAGTAAATAAATAAAATAAATAAAAAGAAATGAGAGAGAGAAGAAATTCGAATTTTAATTTAAAAATAAAAGAAAATATTTTTGTTTTTATTTTAATTATTAGTTAGAATTCGAATTTATTAAAAGAAATAAAATAAAATTTAAATTTAAAATAATTAGTTAATTAAAAAGAATTTTGAAAGAGTTGTTAGTGGTTTTCGAAAATTAGAGAGAGAAAAGTAGTTAGGTGGTTTTGAAAAAGATAAGAAATAGTAAAATTTTAAAATTAAAACAAAAAGTCAAGTAGTTAATTGAAAAAGATTTGAAAATCAATTTTGAAAAGATAAGACGGTAGAAAAAGATTTGAAATTAAGTTTTGAAAAAGATATGATTGAAATCTATTTTGAAAAAGATTTGAAAAGGAAATTAAAAAGATTTGATTTTTGAAATTAAAGTTGATTACTTGACTAACAAGAAACTAAAAGATATGATTCAAGAATTTAAAGATTGATCCTTTCTTAATAGGCAAGTAACAACTTAAAAATTTTTGAATCAAAACATTAATTGTTAGCATTAATTTCGAAAATTATAAAATAAAAATAAGAAAAATATTTTGAAAATTAATTTTGAAGAATTTTCGAAAAATAGGAAAGAAAAATGAAAAGGATTTGATTTGAAAAAGATTTGAAAAGATCGGATTTTTAAATTGAAACTTTGACTTGACTAACAAGAAACAATCAAATTTTAAAAATTTTTTACTAAGTCAATCCCAAAATTTCGAAATTTATTAAAAGAATAAGGGAAAGATATTTTTTTTATTTTTTTGAATTTTTAATGAGGAGAGAGAAAAATAAAAAAAAGATATCATTTTGTTGTTTTTCTCTTTTTTTTTTTCATTAAACAGCAAAAATGAAACAAAACATAAAAATTTAAGATCAAAACAATAAATGCATGCAAGAACACTTTGAATGTCAAGATAAACACCAAGAACACTTTGAAGATCATGATGAACGTCAAGAACATATTTTTGAAAATTTTTAAGAAAAGAAACACATGCAAGACACCAAACTTAAAAATTTTTAATATTTAGACACTATGAATTTGAAAATGCATATGAAAAACAAGAAAAGACACAAAACAAGAAAATTCTAAGATCAAACAAGGAAAATCATCAAGAACAAGTTGAAGATTAATGAACAACACAATGCATATATTTTCGAAAATTAAAGAAAAATTAAAACATGCAATTGACACCAAACTTAAAATTTGACACTAGACTCAAACAACAAACACAAAAATTTTTTTTTGTTTTTATGATTTATTAATTTTTTTGTATTTTTCGAAATTATTTTGGAAAAAGAGAATAAAGAAATTCAAATTTTTTAATACAAATTCCAGGAATCATGCAATGTTAGTCTAAAGCTTCAATCCAAAAGAATTAGACATGGCTAAATGGCCAGCCAAGCTTTAGTAGGACATTACATACAACAACTAAATTGATAGGAATCAAAAGGCTCTTGCAAAGATAAGTGGAAACCTCGGTCCAAAAGATTAGACATGGCTTAACAGCCAGCCAGGATTCAACATATCTCATGAAACTCTAGAATTCGTTCTTAAAAATTCTGAAGAACACAATTTTTTTTTCTTTTGAATTTTTCGAAAACTATTTTTTTTTTGAAAATAAGAATAAAAAGCTTAAACATAAAATAAAAATACCTAATCTAAGCAACAAGATGAACCGTCAGTTGTCCAAACTCGAACAATCCCCGGCAACGGCGCCAAAAACTTGGTAGTGGGAAATCGTAATTCACACTTTTCACATCTCCGCACAACTAACCAGCAAGTGCACTGAGTCGTCCAAGTAATAAACCTTACGTGAGTAAGGGTCGATCCCATGGAGATTGTCGGCTTGAAGCAAGCTATGGTCATCTTGTAAATCTCAGTCAGGCGGATTCAAATGGTTATGAGGTTTTGATAATTAAAATATAAATAAAACATAAAATAAGATAAAGATACGTATGTGATTCATTGGTGGGAATTTCAGATAAGCGTCTGGAGATGCTTTGTTGCTTCTGAACCTCTGCTTTCCTATTGCCTTCTTCCAATCATGCGTGCTCCCTTCCATGGCAAGCTGTAAGATCCTCTCAATGAAAATGGTCCTCTACGGTTTCTGCACGGCTAATCAACTGTCGGATTTCTCGTCTCGGATGAAAAATACCAGGCACAGCTACCGCATGGCTAATCATTTGTCGGTTCCTGCTAGCATCGAAATAGAATCCATTGATCCTTTTCCACACTGTCACTGCACCCAACATTCATAGGTTTGAAGCTCGTCACAGTCATCCCTTCCTGGATCCTACTCGGAATACCACAGACAAGGTTTAGACTTTCCGGATCCCAAGAATGGCTGCCAATTGGTTCTAGCCTATACCACGAAGATACTAATCTTACGGACTCGGTCCGTGTATTAGATATCCAAGAGAATATACTCCGACTGTCGTCTAATAACTACGTTGAACATCATGTAGACCACTTTGTGGTTGTCAGGCACGCGGATCTTGGCTAAGCGAGTAACGAAAATTGGGTGATTGTCACAGGTCACCCTTTCATTCTGACTTAACTGAATTAAGTACAAGAGTATATCTTGGAGAAGAAGTAGGCGTGAATTGAAAGAAAAACAATAGTACTTGCATTAATTCATGAAGAACAGCAGAGCTCCACACCTTAATCTATGGGGTGTAGAAACTTCACCATAAAAAATACATAAGTGAAAAGAGGTCTAGGCATGGCCGAATGGCCAGCCTCCCCAAATATGAACAATGGTCAAAAGATGTTCCAAAGATGTTAAAGTGTGTAAAAGATGTAAAATAAATCTCTAAAAGTAGTTTTTATACTAAACTAGTAACTTAGGTTTACAGAAAATGAGTAACTAAGTGCAGATAGTGCAGAAATTCACTTCTGGGGCCTACTTAGTGTGTGCTTGGGCTGAGCATTGAAGCTTTCACATGCATAGGCTGTTCTTGGAGTTAAACGCCAGCTTGGATGCCAGTTTGGGCGTTTAACTCCAATTCTGGTGCCAGTTTGGGCGTTTTACGCCAGGAAGTTTTAGGCTGGCTTTGGATGCCAGTTTGGGCCATCAAATCTCGGGCAAAGTATGGACTATTATATATTTCTGGAAATTCCAGGATGTATACTTTCCAACGCAATTAAGACCGCCCCAATTGGGTATCTTTAGCTCCAAAAAATCCACTTCGAGTGTAGAAGGGTCAGAATCCAATAGCATCTGCAGTCCTTTTTCAGCCTCTGAATCAGATTTTTGCTCAAGTCCCTCAATTTAAGCTAGAAAATACCTGAAATTACAGAAAAATACACAAACTCATAGTAAAGTCCAGAAATGTATTTTTTCATAAAAACTAATAAAAATATAATAAAAAGTAACTAAAACATACTAAAAACTATGTAAAAACAATGCCAAAAAGGGTATAAATTATCTGCTCATCAAAGAACTATGCATTATCATCAAAGGACACAAAGAAGGATACAAAAGCTATGGATGATGATGACAAAGGGAGAGCTATAAGGCACCACCAAGAGGTTGTATTGTTACTTAATTCCATCTGCTTTGAAATGCTCTAAATTGGAAGTCTAATTGTACCCCTACTTATTAGTTTAAGTTGTTTGCATTCTGGTTGTTTACTGTCTTTTTAGTGTCAAATAAGTGTTCTAGCCTAAGTGTCTGCTTCATTTTCATATGCTTAAATGTATGCTTTGTCTCCTTTACTTTCTATTGAATAAGAGAAATGTTGAAACAGAAAGTGAAAGTGTCCAATGTAGTAGGAACTGGAATAAGAATCAGTGGTGGTACATGTTTGATCAGTTATCAAGCTCAATAATAAAGCTGAAGGGGTAGAATGTCTCTTTTAGCATGAACTTAGCTGCTGTTTGTGGACCTTTATTGAATAAATATCCGTGGAAGAAAAGAAAGAGTAAGAAAGAAGGAAGAAAAGCCAAAAGTTGGCAACAAAAATGAAAGAAACAAAGAATAAAGCTAGACACCAATAGCTTGGACCTTAAGAACACATGCCTGTGGTGTCTTTGTACTAGGATCTGCTTGGATGATTAGGTTCTAAGGAGTGTTTCAACACTTGGTAACTTGGGTTAACTAACTCGGGATTATCAACCAAAAGTCCACTATCAAGAGCAACCTAGCTACAAAGCATTTAGTGACCCAAAGAGGTGCTGGGAATCAATGTTCTAAAGAAGAATTGTGAGCCAAGTGTCTGTAGTGAATATGTGTTGATTGAAAATTGAGCTAAAAAAAGCTGCTGCAACACATGACACTGAGCTACAATTGAGAAATAAGTTTTTGAAGCAAAAGAAAGAAAGAAAAATCTAACAAGGATCAATAAGGCATAAGGTTTCATATCAGCAACTCTGTTAGCACATAGAGGGACATTTCACACCTGGAACCTAATAAGAATTGAGCTGCATTCTTGTCTGCATAGAACCCCATGATTCAAATTCAATTATCTACTAATAAGGACATATATGCATATCTGTTTTCATTCCTTTTTTTCTCATGTTTTGCTGCTTGCTTGGGGACAAGCAAGATTTAAGTTTAGTGTTGTGATGACAATTCATCTTAGGCTAGTTTCACAAGCCTTTTTCATTAGTTTTTACTTAGTTTTCATGCATTTTTTAGGCAATAAGTAAGTGTTTAGATGAGAAATTAATGCTTGTCTTGATTCAATCAAACATTGTTAATTTTATGCATTTTCATGAGATTTATGCAAAGAATTGTTTGATGCTATGGATGATGCATTATCTTATGATTATGGCAATACTTTGATGTATTTTGTTTGGTTGATGATAGGTAAGAAGAAGTAAAGGAAGGGCAGAGAAGAAGAAGAGCAAGCAACGTTGGTGGCCAAAGTTGGCTCACTAATGTTGCCAAAAACGTTGCTCTTGAGACAGCCTGACTGTGCCTTCTTCAAACAAGAATAACTTGAGCTACAAAGCTCCAAATGAGGTGATTCCAAAGGCTTGGGTAGTAGGAATAGGAATAGGAGTAGGAGTAGGATAGAAGGCTCTGGTAGAGAGCTTAGCTTAGAATTTCTTTTTTTTTTTCTGCACTTTTAAATTTCAGTTGTAATTGAATTCAGTTTGGTTTATGCAATTTTAATTTCTGACACTTCTCTTCTGCAATTTCCTCTTCTGCAAGTTTACATGTTTATTGTCTATGAAATTTAATTTCCCTGCACTTCTGCTTCTCAGCCAATTTTCCTTTCTGCCAATTTTACATTCTATTTCTAGTGAGTTTGATTTACATTTCTGCAAATTTAGATTCCTTGCAATTGTTCTCTGAGCTATGATCCACTGAACCCCAATCATTAGGGGGAGGAGCTCTGTTATGATTCACATGATTTAGTGAATTTCTTCTTCTTCTTCTCAATTCAATTGAATAGCTATTGGATATCCACTGTTTGGATTAATGATTCATTCACTCCGGAAAGGTGGGTTTGAATCTGTGAATGATTGTGTGAGTCTCGGAAGGGGAATCATGACCATTAGAACTAAGGCTCTATCCTTCACTACTCTCTTGATCAACACTATTCGAGAGGAATTGAGATCTTGAGAGTTAGTGTGGCTTATGGATGAGAGAACATATTTCACCTTTTCTCATGACAATTAGATCAAGGAATTGGCAAGATTGATTGTGATTAGAGAGATTGGATTGCCAAGGAATTGGGATCCAATCAATTTTAATCCGCCATAGATCTATTCATATTATTGAGAAAGGAGTTGAGACCCATTTGATTCATTGTGGATTATGATATCTCCAATCCTTAGTGAATTTCTTTTTCTGTTTCTGTCTGTTTATGTTTCTACAATTTAATATTATGCCATTTACATTCAGCACTTTAACTTCCTTGCCATTTACATTCTGTTTCACTCAATTCACCACTGTCAGCTTAACTAAACTAATCACCTCACTAAAGTTGCTTGATCCATCAATCCCTATGGGATCGACCTCACTCTTGTGAGTTTTACTACTTGATGCGACCCAGTTCACTTGCCGGTTAGTTTGTATGAAAATCTAATTTTCCCTCATCAAGGCTTCTCCTTCAAAATACACTAAACAAGGACGATCCGCAGTTATGGTAGAGTCATGAGTGTTTGGCATTACATAATGAGACATAATTTGTTGCCATACCCTAGCCTCCATAGTCAATGCATTCACCGAGATGCACTTGGGACTATACTTGTATGACCTATAAATCCAACAGCTTCCGAGTTGTGCAATGACTTTAATCATGGCATCCCAAACCTACCCTTTTGGACTTGGTGGAAGTCCAAGTACTTGCTGAATAGCGGCTTCAGATACCAGGACATTCTTCTAGCGCACATAAACTAATTCAAGGGATGGTGTGTGATAATTGGCATAGAATTCATCCGCCAAAGACAGGTTGGCCTCACTCACATCCCAATTTAAGAACTCCCAACCATGCCGCTTAATGTAGTCCACCACAAATTTAGCTAAGTGATCCGGCACAAGGAGTTGGTGTTCACAATGGGGGGTTCTCTCAAGCAACGTTGAATACATCTGCTCACAATAGCGGTTAGCAAATTACCAAGTTTTTTGGGGTAACATCTTTTTCTGCCTCATCGATGTGCTCAATCATCTTAGGCCGCTTATGAGGTGGTGGCTTGATGGCTGGTTTGCGAGCCAACTCTTTGCTAGGTGCTTTCTTGGTCACCGCCTTAGTAGGTATCTTCTTAGAGGCTTTTTCTTTTCCTTTCTTGGTGACCATTCTGAAAATAAGAAAAAAGATGAAACATTAAACCTAGATACAAAGACACCAAAATGAAGAAAATGCAAGAGAAAAATAATGCGATATAAGGATAAACGTTCTCAATTACATGGTAGCTATAACATGTAAGTGAGAAAACAATATAAGCATTGAGGCATATTAACTTGCACTTGATGTAAGAGTGAAAGAAGAACATAAGTAAATAGCATGAAAAGAGCAATCTCAAGCATCAATGATGAACAACAATGAACACATGTAAGATTAGTTATAACATGAGAAAAGTCCAGTCTCAATCTAACTCCAAGCCAAGGAAGCACAATATGTGAAGAATATTGAGTTAGAGAGGACTAAACCACTAATGTTTCATGATTGAACAAAGATAGCAAGCCATAGTCAAGAAAAAATTTGGTCATTAAAGAGAAGATAATTCCACATCAATGTACAAACAATGCAAGTGCCATAAAGAACAAGCATTGATTTGAAAACTATGACAAAAAATGAAGCACATGTCCCATTGGTTCTTTTTCACAAACACTTGGTGTGCATAGTATGAAGAACAAGCAAATTGACAAAACCAAGTCTATAGTGTAACCAAAGTGGAATGTCAAATACCATAGCATCACCAAACAATACAAAACAAGTTAAGAAGCACGAAAACAATCCATAAAATTCTCAAAAATTAAGTATGAAAATCCAACACCAATGCAAGAAAAACAAGCATAGAAAAAATAAGAACAAGCTAAAAAATAAAGTTAAAATGCAAACTAATGACAACTAGAGTATCAAAATCTAACAACCAAAAGAAAATTAGAAAGTAAAAGAAAGTGAGGAAATGAGACATTGAAAAGAGGAAGAAGAAAATGAGGATAATTGAAAATGAGGGTAGTAAGAGAAGAATGAGAGGAGGAGGAAGAGAGAGGGTGGCCGCCGGAAGAAGGAGGGAAGAAGTGGGGAGTTGGAGGAAGAATGGAAAAGAAATGAAGGTAGAGAAGAAGCAAGGAATAGGGCAGTGCACACTTCAATTCAAGTCACGGAGGTCGCGCGTACACGTGAAGTGAGCGTACGCGGGACTAGGGAGAGATGCGGGGGTGGCACAGCTGCACAATGGTCGCACAAATAGCATTTTGTTCGGGTTAAGGTGTTGCGTGTACGCGTAAGGCACGCGTACACGTGACCTGCAACTGTGCCCAACACACAAAGTTCGTACGACACCGGTACGATGGGCAAAACTCTCTGCCAGGTGGCATGCAGGGGCACTGATAAACCACTATTTTATGGTTTATCTTGTGCTCAATTGAGTGGATTTTATCAACTCTTTACCCACTTATTCATACTATTTGCATGGTTTTACATTTGCCTTCCTAATTATGTGCTTTAACATGCTTCTTTGGCCTTAAGTTCCCTATGTTTAATCCTATTTTATTACCATTAGATGCCTTGATATGTGTGTTAAGTGATTTTAGAGATTACAGGGCAGGAATGACTTGGAGGATGGAAAGGAAGCATGCAAAAGTGGAAGGAATACAAGAAGTTGAAGAAGTTGCTAAGCTGTCCAGCCTGACCTCTTCGCACTCAAACGGTCATAACTTGAGCTACAGAGATCCAAATGAGATGGTTTCAGTTGCGTTGGAAAGCTAACATCCGGGGATTCGCAACGATATATAATTTTCCATAACTGCCCTGAAGTTGGGTGACGCGATCGCGTGAATGACGCGCCCGCGTCGCATCTGCGAACTTCAATCCACGCTAACGCGTGGACGACGCCTCTGCGTCGCTTTGCCGCAACCTGAACGTAGAGTGATTTCTGGGCTGTTTTTCACCCAGTTTTCAGCCCAGAACACACAGATTAGAGACTATAAAGTGGGGAAATGCATCCATACATAACAGGCTTTCAAATTCACAATTTTAGGATTAGATGTAGTTTTTAGAGAGAGGGGTTCTCTCTTCTCTCTTAGGATTTAGAATTAGGATTCTTTTCAGTTTATGATTATTTCATCTTTTGCGATCACAGGTTCAATGTTCTTTTTATTTATTTTTCTAAATTAAGTTATGAACTTCCATGTTAGATTTGATTTCTTTTATTAATGCAATTTGAGGTATTTCAGATTTATGATTTTTGTTTAGCTTTTTATATTCTTGGTTTTAATTGATGAATTGATAAATTGGAGACACTTGAGTTATCAAAATCCTTGTTGATTGAAAATTGGAATTCTTCAAGAATTAATTCGAGATCCAATAACTCTAGCCCTTCTCCAAGGAAAGACTAGGACTTGAGGATTCAAAAAATTAATTCATCCGTTTAACTTACCTTCATAGTTAGAGGTTAATAAAGTGGGAAAAAAATCCAATTCTCATCACAATTGATAAGGATAACTAGGATAGGACTTCCAATTCTCATAACTTGCCAAGAGTTTATTTTATAGTTATTTATTTATTTTATTCTTCTTATCATTTAATATACTGCTCCCTTACTTTCAAAACCCCCAATTTACAAGACTCATAACCAATAATAAGAACATACCTCCCTGCAATTCCTTGAGAAGACGACCCGAGGTTTAAATACTTCGGTTATCAATTTATTTAGGGGTTTGTTACTTGTGACAACCAAAATGTTTGTAAGAAAGGTTGATTGCTTGGTTTAGTAACTATACTTGCAATGAGAGTTTACTATAACTTCTAAATCATCAATCTTCAGTTCTTCAAAATGGCGCCGTTGCCGGGGAATCGCAAACGTGTGCCTTATTATTGGTTATTGTAAATATTTGCTTTTTGCTTGTTTATTTGTTTTTATTTTTGCTTTTTCGTAAATTAAGAGGTTATTAGTTTTTATTTAGTTATTAAAATTTTTTTCAAAAATTTGTTCTTGGTGTTCATCTTGATCTTCAAGTTGTTCTTCGTGTTCATCTTGACCTTCAAGTTGTTCTTAATTATTTTCTTCGTTTTGATCTAAAAATTTTAAGTTTGGTGTCATTTTATTGTTTTTCTCTTTCCTCGTTAAATTCAAAAATTCAAAATTTAAAACTCAAATTTTGAATTTCAATTTTCAATTTTCAAAAATTCAAATAAAAAAATTTTTTAATTCAAATTTCAAAATTTAAAAAATTTTAATTTTCAAAATTCAAATTTAAAAATTTAAAATTCAAATTTTAAATTTAAAAAAATTTTAAATTTTTAAAATTTAAATTTTAAAATTCAAATCTTCTTCAAAAATCATATCTTTTTCAGTTTTTAATTTTTATTTACTATTATGAGTTCTCACCCCTCTCGCTTTGAGTTTGGTTCCAATGTTGTTGCAAGGAATGGAAATTATAACAGGAACATGCATCAAGGTCAAAACAATCAGAGATGGAAGGAGCCATGAGGATCTGATCAACCCTTCCGGCAACAACACCTTCCACAGTACCATAGACAAAGACCATTCCGCGATGCATACCAAGACAATAGTTATGGTGGACCCTTCCATGAAAACCAACATCCACCAAATCACTATGGTCAAAAACCATTCCGAGGTGCATACCAAGATGATAGATATGATGGACCCCCATCATATGCTTATGAACCACCTCCCCAACATACCTTTGAACCACCAAACTCACAAGCCCCTTTACACCATTTACCTCCATATGACCCTAACCCAAATCCACCATAGCAACCACCCCATGAACCAAATGAACCATACATAGATCCACCCCAACCTCCATTGGATAACAATACACTCATCTCTAACATCATTGGTCTCACCTCTACACTCCAAAATCTTATATCCCGCATGAACCAACCCTCTACCTCCAATATTCAACCCTCAAGCTCTAGTGCACTTCCTTTTCAACCACATAATGATCTTTTCATCCCATCACCACCCTCCATGGGAGAGCACCGACATCCATCAATCCAAGAGCAAGATGATCCTAATTATGCTATTGATATGGAACAGGAAAAAAAGAATCATCTTCACGAATCCATACTTCATAAGGAGCTAGAGAAGGCCCTACGGGTAAAGGTAGGAGAGACCCTTGAAGATGAAAGAGTAGTTGAAAGGAGTTGTCATGGAAAGAAAATCATCGAAGATGAGTACGATTTTATACTTAAACAACTGGACAAAACAGCAATTATTAAAAAGGAAGAAGTGGTTACAGACTTAAGAGATGATGTACCTCCATTGGAAAGTCCAGTCACAGAGCCTCCTTCCACGGTGTTTGATGTTGATGTTGAAGAGAGCGTACAACCTCCAAGGCAGATCATGGTTGAAGACTTTGTAGAGGTTGATCAAGAGATGGAAATTAAAGAAGAAGAAGCACAACCTCCTGTGCCCTTGGTAAGTAATGAAGAAGAGATTGAATTGGAAGAAAGCTATCAAGAGGAAGAGGTTGAAATTAAAGAAGTTTGCAAAGAGGTGGAAGTTGTCAAAGAGCACAAGTGAATGGAGCTTGAAATCACCTTGCCAAAGTTATTGGAGACCCCTCCCCCTAAGTTGCCATCATCCTTCACAACATTCAAGTGGGTAAAATTCATATCCCTTAGCTTTCTAATTCCACTTGAATATGGGCTACTGGAGACGGATGGTCAACTTAGAGCTCTTTGTGGCATTAAGAGTAAGAGGAAGATGGTCAGTGGTAAGAATTGTCCTGCAAGGTTCATTATGGTTGGAAGCTCAAACTTTAAATGCAAGGGTTGGTGTAAAGCTCAACTAAATGGGTCTAGGAAGTTGTTTGGCCGCTTTAGTGAGAATTCAGATTGCTTGCCACCCGGATGAAATCATGATGATCAACAAGAAGACGGGTGCAATAGCAAGGTTTGGGATCCTGGAATCTGTTCTGACATCCAACACTATGGGAGCCTAAGAATCTGTTTGAAGCTGCTCAAAGGCTTTACGTGCCTAGTTTGGGATCCCGGAGGCTACTGGAATTCTAACCATTGGTGGAGATTCCTGGATGAGTTCAAGCACAAGCCACCATAACAGGAAGCTCATCAAATGTCCAACATAAGGACTTTAACTAAAAGTTCTAGGTGGGAAACAACCCACCATGGTATGATCGTTCCTTTTTCATTTTTATTTAGTTTTATTTGTTTTCGAGTTTTATTTTATTTTATTGTATTGAACCTGGAATTTTGCATAACATTCATATTAGCATTGCATTCTGCATACTGCATTATTATTAAAAAAAAAAGCACGCACGTGACGCGGCAGCGTCGCTGACGCGTCCGCGTCACATGTGCGTTGTGAAGAAGAGAAATCGAACAGAGAGTCACGTGGTAGCGTGGCTGGAGGCGTGCCTTTAGCACAAGTCATCCCACACGACCGCGTCGCTGACGCGTCCGCGTCACATGGGGAACCTGCCTACCACGCGTCCGCGTCACTCACGCGGCCGCGTGACCTGGAAATCGACGTAAGAAAAGGTGCACGACCGAAAGTTGCGCGAGAGTGGTGCTGGACTAGTGCTGATCGCACACGCCTGACCACGCGGACGCATGGCTCATGCGTCCGCGTCATATCCCCATGATGGCCACTCACGCGATCGCGTCGACCACGCAACCGCGTCACCCTGGATTTTGGCAATACCAAGTTTCGAACAGAGAGTTGTGCGACCGCGAGGCTGCACTCGGGCCAATCGCACATATCAAGTCACGCGAACGCGATCGCGTGACCCACGCGATCGCGTGATCCACGCGTCCGCGTCACTTACACGTCCGCGTCGCCTACGCTGCACAACTTATCCATATCAGCGCCAAATATCATATCTTTTCTTTCCCCAAATTCTAATTTTTCTTTTCCATTCTTATTTCTTTCTTCTTTTCTTCTTCCTTCTTTACTTTCATTCTCTTTTACTTAATTGCATGCTTTCATTCATTGCATTTTAATTTTGTGCATATTTTTATTTTCTTTTCTAAATTTATTATTTTTTCCCATTGGTGTTACAATTTTCTCATTCAACTGTTGCATCTTTTCTTGAATTTATTTTTGATGCTCAATGACTTGTTTTACAGTGTTGGGCAATATTATTTAAGTCAACACTAATCTTTTATGATATTTGTATTAATTTTGCATTGACATTAATTTATATTGTCTTGCACTTTCTTCTCCATTGTTACAAATTTTGTACCACTGGTATGCCATGACTTCTATTGTTTTCTCACGTACATGTTGAAGCTTCTATGTAAATGAGACCCTTTTCATTTGGCATTAACCCACCCATACTTTATTTATTTTCTTATCTTTATTTCTGGGTTACTTTTCTTCCCTTTTTCTTTCAGGATGGCCACCCGGAAGGGTATCGGATGACGTTTACAAGGGGAAACAAGACAAGTCCATCTGCCCAATCTTTAGATAAAAGCACCAGTTGAAATAACCCGTCCACCTGTACATCTCAGTATGCACCGAGGACGGTGCAATCTTTAAGTGTGGGGAGGTCGATACCGATCTCCACGGGTTAGCTACTCTTCTATCTCAACACCAATGGTTTATTTTCCTTGTTAGTTGTTGCATTTGCATGTTTGATTGCATGATTATTTGATTTTGTGCATATTTTACCACTTGGTTGAAGTAATATTTTCTTTCTCAAGAAACTTTTTAGAGCATTTTACTAATTTGAATAAAATTTAATGTTAAACTTGTTTGAAGAAATATTATACTGGAACATGGTTTAGAGCTCGAACACACAAAACCAGTGAGATTTTGAACCTATTTGATTGGGGAAAAGTGGGTTTGGAAACATCTGGTTTGAGAATTGAGTATGTTAGAATTTTCTGAAAATGTGAAAGAAATGTTTAGGACATGTTCATAAAATTAATCATATGCACTGAGAAAAACAAAAGAAAAAAAATAATATATAAATAATAAAGAGAAAAAAATGAAAAAAAAGTGCAAATAAGTAAAAGGGGACAAAATGCCCCAAAGTAAGTGGTGAAAGCAATACATATGTACTGTACTTAAAATTAGGATGCATGAATATGTGGAAAACATGGTTAATGGATAATTAGAGGTGGTATTATGATTACATGGATTGTCTAAAGTTAGGTGGAAAGTTTAAGTTAATTAAGGATTCAGATTTTAGTCCACTTGGCCAAATACAATCCTACCTTGACCCTAACCCCATTACAACCCTTAAAAGACCTCTTGATATGTGTATCTGTGCATTAAATTTATGTTGATTGTTAGATGAAGAGCAAGCCTTAGAAAGCAAGGTTAGTAGAGAATTGAGAGAATCGAACCTTAAACACTTGAGTGATTAAAGTGTATACACTACCAGTGAGGGTTCGATGCTCAATTCCTTGTTCCCTGCTTTCATGAGCTATTTTCTTCTTGCAAGTCTATTTGTACTTCATTTTCATGATTTGAATTAGTGAAATCCAGTTCATATTTCTTCTTGAAGGATTTGTTTACTTTTAACTAAGTAGGTAGAAACATTTTGTATGTAGTTGCATTCGTATAGATAGGTTGCATTTCATATTAATCTACCATTCCTCTTCATCTTTATAGCTTCTCTTGAGCTTAGCATGAGGACATGCTAATGTTTAAGTGTGGGGAGGTTGATAAACCACTATTTCATGGTTTATCTTGTGCTCAATTGAGTAGTTTTTATCAACTCTTTACCCTCTTATTCATACTATTTGCATGGTTTTACATTTGCCTTCCTAATTATGTGCTTTAACATGCTTCTTTGGCCTTAAGTTCCCTATGTTTAATCCTCTCTTATTACCATTAGATGCCTTGATATGTGTGTTAAGTGATTTTAGAGATTACAGGGCAGGAATGGCTTGGAGGATGGAAAGGAAGCATGCAAAAGTGGAAGGAATACAAGAAGTTGAAGAAGTTGTTAAGCTATCCAGCCTGACCTCTTCGCACTCAAACGGTCATAACTTGAGCTACAGAGATCTAAATGAGATGGTTTCAGTTGCGTTGGAAAGCTAACATCCGGGGATTCGCAACGATATATAATTTTCCATAACTGCCCTGAAGTTGGGTGACGCGATCGCGTGAATGACGCGCCCGCGTCGCATCTGTGAACTTCAATGCACGCTAACGCGTGGACGACGCCTCCGCGTCGCTTTGCCACAACCTGAACGTACCTGGGCTGTTTTTGACCCAATTTTCAACCCAGAACACATAGATTAGAGACTATAAAATGGGGAAATACATCCATTCATAACAGGCTTTCAAATTCACAATTTTAGGATTAGATGTAGTTTTTAGAGAGAGAGGTTCTCTCCTCTCTCTTAGGATTTAGAATTAGAATTCTTTTCAGTTTATGATTATTTCATCTTTTGCGATCACATGTTCAATGTTCCTTTTATTTATTTTTCTAATTTAATTTATGAACTTCCATGTTAGATTTGATTTCTTTTATTAATGCAATTTGAGGTATTTCATATTTATGGATTTTGTTTAGCTTTTTATATTCTTGGTTTTAATTGATGAATTGATAAATTAGAGACACTTGAGTTATCAAACTCCTTGTTGATTGAAAATTGGAATTCTTCAAGAATTAATTCGAGATCCAATAACTCTAGCCCTTCTCCAAGGAAAGACTAGGACTTGAGGATTCAAAAAATTAATTCATCCGCTTAACTTACCTTCATAGTTAGAGGTTAACAAAGTGGGAGAAAAATCCAATTCTCATCACAATTGATAAGGATAACTAGCATAGGACTTCCAATCCTCATAACTTGCTAAGAGTTTATTTTATAGTTATTTATTTATTTTATTCTTCTTATCATTTAACATACTGCTCCCTTACTTTCAAAACCCCCAATTTACAAGACTCATAACCAATAATAAGAACATACCTCCCTGCAATTCCTCGAGAAGACGACCCGAGGTTTAAATACTTCGGTTATCAATTTATTTAGGGGTTTGTTACTTGTGACAACCAAAACGTTTGTAAGAAAGGTTGATTGCTTGGTTTAGTAACTATACTTGCAACGAGAGTTTACTATAACTTCTAAACCATCAATCTTCAGTTCTTCAAAATGGCGCCATTGCCGGGGAATTGCAAACGTGTGCCATATTATTGGTTATTGTAAATATTTGCTTTTTGCTTGTTTATTTGTTTTTATTTTTGTTTTTATTTTTGCTTTTTCGTAAATTAAGAGGTTATTAGTTTTTATTTAGTTATTAAAAATTTTTTCAAAAATTTGTTCTTGGTGTTCATCTTGACCTTCAAGTTGTTCTTAATTATTTTCTTCGTTTTGATCTAAAAATTTTAAGTTTGATATCATTTTATTGTTTTTCTCTTTCCTCATTAAATTCAAAAATTCAAAATTTAAAACTCAAATTTCGAATTTCAAATTTCAATTTTCAAAAATTCAAATAAAAAAAATTTTAATTCAAATTTCAAAATTTAAAAAATTTTAATTTTCAAAATTCAAATTTAAAAATTTAAAATTCAAATTTCAAAGTTAAAAAAAATTTTTAAATTTTCAAAATTTAAATTTCAAAATTCAAATCTTCTTCAAAAATCATATCTTTTTCAAAAACTTATCTTATCTTATTTCAAAAATCAAATTTCAAAATTCAATATTTAAATTTCAAAATTCAAATCTCAAATTTCAAAATTTAATTTTCAAATTCAAAATTTAAATTTCAATAACCTTTTAATTTAAAATTTGTCTTTATTTTTCGTTTTCAATTTTTATTTACTATTATGAGTTCTCACCCCTCTCGCTTTGTGTTTGGTTCCAATGTAGTTGCAAGGAAGGAAAATTATAACAGGAACATGCATCAAGGTCAAAACAATCAGAGATGGAAGGAGCCACGAGGATCTGATCAACCCTTCCGGCAACAACACCTTCCACAGTATCATAGACAAAGACCATTCTGCGATGCATACCAAGACAATAGTTATGGTGGACCCTTTCGTGACAACCAACATCCAACAAATCACTATGGTCAAAAACCATTCCGAGGTGCATACCAAGATGATAGATATGATAGACCCCCATCATATGCTTATGAACCACCTTCCCAACATACCCTTGAACCACCAAACTCACAAGCCCCTTTACACCATTTACCTCCATATGACCCTAACCTAAATCCACCATACTAACCACCCTATGAACCAAATGAACCATACATAGATCCACCCCAACCTCCATTGGATAACAATACACTCATATCTAACATCATTGGTCTCACCTCTACACTCCAAAATCTTATATCCCGCATGAACCAACCCTCTACCTCCAATATTCAACCCTCAAGCTCTAGTGCACTTCCTTTTCAACCACATAATGATCTTTTCATCCCATCACCATCCTCCATGGGAGAGCACCGACATCCATCAATCCAAGAGCAAGATGATCCCAATTATGCTATTGATATGGAACAGGAAAAAAGGGATCATCTTCGCCAATCCATACTTCATAAGGAGCTAGAGGAGGCCCTACGGGTAAAGGTAAGAGAGACCCTTGAAGATGAAAGAGTAGTTGAAAGGAGTTGTCATGGAAAGAAAATCATCGAAGATGAGTATGATTTTATACTTAAACAACTGGACAAAACAGCAATTATTAAAAAGGAAGAAGTGGTTGCAGACTTAAGAGATGTTGTACCTCCATTGGAAAGTCCAGTCACATAGCCTCCTTCCACAGTGTTTGATGTTGATGTTGAGGAGAGCGTACAACCTCCAAGACAGATCATGGTTGAAGACTTTGTAGAGGTTGATCAAGAGATGGAAATTAAAGAAGAAAAAGCACAACCTCCTGTGCCCTTGGTAAGTAATGAAGAAGAGATTGAATTGGAAGAAAGCTACCAAGAGGAAGAGGTTGAAATTAAAGAAGATTGCAAAGAGGTGGAAGTTGTCAAAGAGCACAAGGAAATGGAGCTTGAAATCACCTTGCCAAAGTTATTGGGGACCCCTCCCCCTATGTTGCCATCATCCTTCACAACATTCAAGTGGGTAAAATTCATATCCCTTAGCTTTTTATTTCCACTTGAATATGGGCTACTGGAGACGGATGGTCAACTTAGAGCTTTTTATGGCATTAAGAGTAAAAGGAAGATGGTCAGTGGTAAGAATTGTCCTGCAAGGTTCATTATGGTTGGAAGCTCAAACTTTAAATGCAAGGGTTGGTGTAAAGCTCAATTGAATGGGTCTAGGAAGTTGTTTGGCCGCTTTAGTGAGAATTCAGATTGCTTGCCACCCGGATGGAATCATGATGATCAACAAGAAGACGGGTGTAATAGCAAGGTATGGGATCCTGGAATCTGTTCTGACATCCAACACCCCGGGAGCCTAAGAATTTGTTTGAAGCTGCTCAAAGGCTTTACGTGCCTAGTTTGGGATCCCGGAGGCTACTGGAATTCCAAACATTGGTGAAGATTTCTGGATGAGTTCAAGCACAAGCCACCATAACAGGAAGCTCATCAAATGTCCAACTTAAGGACTTTAACTAAAAGTGCTAGGTGGGAGACAATTCACCATGATATGATCGTTCCTTTTTCATTTTTATTTAGTTTTATTTGTTTTCGAGTTTTATTTTATTTTATTGTATTGAACCTGGAATTTTGCATAACATTCATGTTAGCATTGCATTCTGCATACTGCATTATTAAAAAAAAAAGCACGCACGCGACGCGGCAGCGTCGCTGACGCGTCCGCGTCACATGTGCGTTGTGAAGAAGAGAAATCGAACAGAGAGTCACGCGGTAGCGTGGCTGGAGGCGTGCCTTTAGCACAAATCATCCCTTGTGACCGCGTCGCTGACGCGTCCACGTCACATGGGGAACCTGCCTCCCACGCATCCGCGTCACTCACGCGGCCGCGTGACCTGGAAATCGACGTAAGAAAGGATGCACGACCGAAAGTTGTGCGAGAGTGGTGCTGGACTGGTGCTGATTGCACACGCCTGACCACGCGGATGCATGGCTCACGCGTCCGCGTCATATCCCCATGATGGCCACTCACGCGATCGCGTCGACCACGCGACCGCGTCACCCTGGATTTTGGCAATACCAAGTTTTGAACAGAGAGTTGTGCGACCGCGAGGCTGCACTCGGGCCAATCGCACAAATTAGGTCACGCGATCGCGTGACCCACGCGTCCGCGTCACCTGACCTTATCACGCACCACGCGACCGCGTCACCCACGCGTCCGCGTCGCCTGCGCCGCACAACTTATCCAGATCAGCGCCAAATATCATATCTTTTCTTCCCCCAAATTCTAATTTTTCTTTTCCATTCTTATTTCTTTCTTCTTTTCTTTTTCCTTCTTTACTTTCATTCTCTTTTACTTAATTGCATACTTTCATTCATTGCATTTTAATTTTGTGCATATTTTTATTTTCTTTTCTAAATTTATTATTTTTGTTCCCATTGGTGTTACAATTTTCTCATTCAACTGTTGCATCTTTTTTTGAATTTATTTTTGATGCTCAGTGACTTGTTTTACACTGTTGGGAAATATTATTTAAGTTAATACTAATCTTTTATGATATTTGTATTAATTTTGCATTGACATTAATTTATATTGTCTTGCACTCTCTTCCCCATTGTTATAAATTTTGTACCACTGGTATGCCATGGCTTCTATTATTTTCTCACGTACATGTTGAAGCTTCCATGTAAATGAGACCCTTTTCATTTGGCATTAACCCACCCATACTTTATTTATTTTCTTATCTTTATTTCTGGGTTACTTTTCTTCCCTTTTTCTTTCAGGATGGCCACCCGGAAGGGAATCGGATGACGTTTATATGGAGAAACAAGACAAGTCCATCTGCCCAATCTTTAGAGAAAAGCGCCAGTTGGAACAACCCGTCCACCTGTACATCTCAGTATGCACCGAGGACGGTGCAATCTTTAAGTGTGGGGAGGTCGATACCGATCTCCACAGGTTAGTTACTCTTCTATCTCAACACCAATGGTTTATTTTTCTTGTTAGTTGTTGCATTTGCATGTTTGATTGCATGATTATTTGATTTTGTGCATATTTTACCACTTGGTTGAAGTAATATTTTCTTTTTCAAGAAACCTTTTAGAGCATTTCACTAATTTGAATAAAATTTAATGTTAAACTTGTTTGAAGAAATATTATACTGGAACATGGTTTAGAGCTCGAACACACAAAACCAGTAAGATTTTGAACCTATTTGATTGGTTGCATTTTATCAATCAATATTTTATTTTTGTGTGTGTTTTCCTCTCTAAAATTGTGATCTTTGTCTTGCTCAATTCTATATTTCCATTGTTTAATGTATGCATGCACTTACATGATTGAGGCTCTTGTTTCACTAAGCTTACATACTGGTGCGCAGAAATTGTGATTACACTTTAATTATGTAAAATTCATCGCTCTTTCTTTCCCTGGTAATGGCGCCAAAAACATGATGCCAATACCATCGTTCACAACTTCGCACAACTAACCAGTAAGTGCACTGGGTCGTCCAAGTAATACCTTACGTCATCTGTCGGTTCTCGATCATGCTGGAATAGGATTTACTATCCTTTTGCGTCTGTCACTACGCCCAGCAATCGCGAGTTTGAAGCTCGTCACAATCATTCAATCATTGAATCCTACCCGGAATACCACAGACAAGGTTTAGACCT
Source organism: Arachis ipaensis (assembly GCF_000816755.2). Lineage (NCBI taxonomy): Eukaryota > Viridiplantae > Streptophyta > Magnoliopsida > Fabales > Fabaceae > Arachis > Arachis ipaensis. The sequence continues at coordinate 99,546,302 of NC_029787.2, read as the reverse complement.
TCCGGATTCTCTTGAATGCCGCCATCATTCTAGCTTACACCACGAAGATTCCGATTAAGAGATCTAAGAGATACTCATTCGATTCTAATGTAGAACGGAAGTGGTTGTCAGGCACGCGTTCATGGGGAATGATGATGATTGTCACGTTCATCACATTTAGGTTGAAGTGCGAATGAATATCTTAGAAGCGAAATAAGATGAATTGAATAAAAAACAGTAGTACTTTG
>NC_029787.2:99543502-99546064 GCF_000816755.2 Arachis ipaensis | reverse complement strand
GATCTTCTCTTATTTCATGGAGCATGATGGAGTGCTCTTGATGTTCCACCCTTAATTGTCCTATGTTGGCACTTAATTCTCCTAGGGAGGTGTTGATTTGTTCCCAATAGTTTTGTGGAGGAAATTGCATTTGAGGCATCTCCGGGATCTCATGGTGATGAGCTTCTTGCGCCTCTTGAACTCCATGAATGGGCTCTCTTCCTTAATAGGAGTGTCTCCTTCTATGAAAGCTCCAGCTGAGTAACATAGATGGCAGATAAGATGAGGAAAAGCTAGCCTTGCCATGGGGGATGACTTTTCGGCTATTTTGTAGAGTTCATTAGAGATGACTTCATGAACTTCTATTTCCTCTCCAATCATGATGCTATGAATCATGATAGCCCGATCCACAGTAACTTCAGATCGGTTGCTAGTGGGAATGATTGAGCATTGAATGAACTCCAACCATCCTCTAGCCACAGGCTTGAGGTCCAATCTTCTTAGTTGAACCGGCTTGCCTTTGGAGTCAATCTTCCATTGGGCTCCTTCCACACATATGTCCATAAGGACTTGGTCCAACCTTTGATTAAAGTTGACCCTTCTAGTGTAGGGGCGTTCATCTCCTTGCATCATAGGCAAGTTAAACGCCAACCTCATATTTTCCGGACTAAAATCTAAGTATTTCCCCCGAACCATTGTAACATAGTTCTTTGGATCCGGGTTCTTACTTTGATCATGGTTCTTGGTGATTCATGCATTGGCATAGAACTCTTCAACCATTAGGATGCCGACTTGTTGGATGGGGTTTGTTAGAACTTCCCAACCTCTTCTTTGAATTTCATGTCGGATCTCCGTATACTCATTTCTTTTGAGTTTGAAAGGGACCTCGAGGATCACCTTCTTCTTGGCCACAACATCATAGAAGTGGTCTTGATGGGCTTTGGAGATGAACCTTTCCATCTCCCATGACTCGGAGGTGGAAGCTTTTGTCTTCCCTTTCCCCTTTCTAGAGGATTCTCCGGTCTTAGGTGCCATCAATGGTAATGGAAAAACAAAAAGCTTATGCTTTTACCACACCAAACTTAGAATATTGCTCGCCCTCAAGCAATAAAAGAAAGAATAGAGGAAGAAGAAGAAGAAGAAAATATGGAGAAGAGGGTGAAGTGTGTTTCGGCCAAGTAGAGAGGAGAGGGTTGTGTTGTGTGAAAATGAGGAAGAATGAAGAGCTATATATAGGGGAGGGAGGGGGGTTAAGGTTCGGCCATTTAGGGTGGGTATGGGTGGGAAATTGGTTTTGAATTTTGAAGGTAGGTGGAGTTTATGAGGTAGGTTTATGGGGAAGAGTGGATGGATGTGAGTGGTGAAGAGGTGATGGGGAAGAGAGATTGAGGTGATTGGTGAAGGGTTTTTGGGGAAGAGTGTTTATGGGATTGTGTGAAAGAGAGTGATGAGGGGTGAGAAGAAGTGAGTGGAGGTAGGTGGGGATCCTGTGGGGTCCACAGATCCTGAGATGATCCTGTGGGGTCCATAGATCCGGAGGTGTCAAGGATTTACATTCCTGCACCCATTAGGCATGTAAAATGCTCTTGCACACAACTCTGGGCGTTCAGCGCCAGGTTGGTGCCCATTATGGGCGTTCAACGCCCATTTGTTGGCCATTTCTGGTGTTGAACGCCAGAACCATGCTTGTTCTGGGCGTTCAGCGCCAGAACCATGCTCTGTTCTGGCGTTGAACGCCAGGCAGATGCTCCTCCAGGGTGTGATTTTTCTTCTGCTGTTTTTGATTCCGTTTTCAATTTTTATATTCATTTTGTGACTCCACATGATCATGAACCTATAAAGACATATAACTAAGAAAAATATTGTTAGATAAATAAAAATTGGATTGCCTCCCAACAAGCGCTTCTTTAATGTCAATAGCTTGACAGTGGGCTCTCATGGAGCCTCATAAATGTTCAGAGCATTATTGAGACTCTCCAACACCAAACTTAGATTTTGGATATGGGAGTTCAACACCAAACTTAGAGTTTGGTTGTGGCCTCCCAACACCAAACTTAGAGTTTGACTGTGGGGGCTTTGGTTGACTCTGCTTTGAGAGAAGCTTTTTATGCTTCCTCTCCATGGATGCAGAGAGAGATCCTTGAGTCGTAAACACAAGGTTGTCCTCATTTACTTGAAGAATCAATTCTCCTCTGTCCACATCAATCACAGCTCTTGCTGTGGCCAGGAAAGGTCTTCCTAGGATGATGGATTCATCCTCTTCCTTTCCAGTATCCAGGACTATGAAATCAGCAGGGATGTAAAGGCCTTCAACCTTTACTAACACGTCCTCTACTTGTCCATAAGCCTGTTTTCTTGAATTGTCTGCCATCTCTAATGAGATTTTAGTAGCTTGCACCCCATAGATTCCCAGTTTCTCTATTACAGAGAGGGGCATGAGGTTTATCCCTGAACCAAGGTCACACAGAGCCTTAAAGATCATGGTGCCTATGGTACAAGGTATTATGAACTTTCCAGGATCCTGTCTCTTCTGAGGCAATGTCAGTTGATCCAGATCACTTAGTTCATTGGTGAACAAGGCAT
>NC_029787.2:99542854-99543488 GCF_000816755.2 Arachis ipaensis | reverse complement strand
TCAAGACTCAAACAAGAAACAGAAAATATTTTTGATTTTTATGATTTTCTAATTTTTTTGGATTTTTTGAAAATTAATTGAAAAAAGAAAATAAGGATTCCAAAATTTTTAATATGAATTCCAGGAATCTTGCATTCTTAGTCTAAAGCTTCAGTCCAAGAATTAGACATGGCTCACTAGCCAGCCAAGCTTTCAATGAAAGCTCCGGTCCAAAACACTAGACATGGCCAATGGCCAGCCAAGCTTTAGCATGTAAATCAGGAACAACAGCAGGTGGATTAACAACAACTAGCTTGCTCTTGATAACAAATTGCAAGCCTCAGTCCAAATGAATTTAGACATGGCTTTACAGCCAGCCAGGCTTCACATGCTTCATGAAACACTAGAATTCATTCTTTAAAAATTTTGAATAATTTTTTTTTTTTAAAACAGGTGAGAAAATTTTGAAATATTTTTGAAAAATTTTTGAAAAGACAACAAAAAGAAAATTACCTAATATGAGCAACAAGATGAACCGTCAGTTGTCCAAACTCAAACAATCCCTGGCAACGGCGCCAAAAACTTGGTGTTGTTGCCGGATCAAACTTGGCACTATGTTACCGGACCAAAAGCTTGCCGAAAACTCAAACAATCC
>NC_029787.2:99495907-99542840 GCF_000816755.2 Arachis ipaensis | reverse complement strand
AAATAAGATGAATTGAATAGAAAACAGTAGTACTTTGCATTAATCTTTGAGGAACAGCAGAGCTCCACACCTTAATCTATGGAGTGCAGAAACTCTACCGTTGAAAATACATAAGTGGAAGGTCCAGGCATGGCCGAGATGGCCAGCCCCCTAAAACGTGATCACAGGATCAGAATACAATCCAGGATCCAAGATGTCTAATACAGTAGTAAAAGGTCCTATTTATAATAAACTAGTCACTAGGGTTTACAGAAATAAGTAATTGATGCATAAATCCACTTCCGGGGCCCACTTGGTGTGTTCTTGGGCTGAGCTTGAGTGCTGCACGTGTAGAGGTCCTTCTTGGAGTTGAACGCCAGTATTTGTGCTAGTTTGGGCGTTCAACTCTGGTTTTGGATCCTTTTCTGGCGCTGGACGCCAGAATTGGGCAGAGAACTGGCGTTGAACGCCAGTTTGCATCATCTAAAATTGGGCAAAGTATGGACTATTATACATTACTGAAAATCCCTGGATGTCTACTTTCCAACGCAATTGGAAGCGCGCCATTTCGAGTTCTGTAGCTCCAGAAAATTCACTTTGAGTGTAGGGAGGTCAGAATCCAACAGCATCAGCAGTCCTTCTTCAACCTCTGAATCTGATTTCTGCTCAAGTCCCTCAATTTCAGCCAGAAAATACCTGAAATCACAGAAAAACACACATACTCATAGTAAAGTCCAAAAATGTGAATTTAACATAAAAACTAATGAAAACATCCCTAAAAGTAACTAGATCCTACTAAAAATATACTAAAAACAATGCCAAAAAGCGTATAAATTATCCGCTCATCACATACCCATATGGCTTTACCTCTCATTATCCTTTGCAAACCAATTTGAGCCTATTTTTACCCCTCTGTTATTTATTTTAGCACATCATTAACTCTAAGCAGAAAACAATAATGTCCTTAAGTTGAATCCTTGGTTAGCTTAGACTAGTGAGAGTGCTCATGAATTAAGTGTGGGGAAAAGTGGGTTTGGAAACATCTAGTTTGAGAATTGAGTATGTTAGAATTTTCTGAAAATGTGAAAGAAATATTTAGGACATGTTCATAAAATTAATCATATGCACTGAGAAAAACAAAAGAAAAAAAAATAATATATAAATAATAAAGAGAAAAAAATGAGAAAAAAAAGAAAAAAAAAGTGCAAATAAGTAAAAGGGGACAAAATGCCCCAAAGTAAGTGGTGAAAGTAATGCATATGTACTGTACTTAAAATTAGGATGCATGAATATGTGGAAAACATGGTTAATGGATAATTAGAGGTGGTATTATGATTACATGGATTGTCTAAAGTTAGGTGGAAAGTTTAAGTTAATTAAGGATTCAGATTTTAGTCCACTTAGCCATATACAATCCTACCTTGACCCTAACTCCATTACAACCCTTAAAAGACCTCTTGATATGTGTGTCTGTGCATTAAATTTTTGTTGAATGGTAGAAGAAAAGCAAGCCTTAGAAAGCAAGGTTAGTAGATAATTGAGAGAATCGAACCTTAAACACTTGAGTGATTAAAGTGTATACACTACCAGTGAGGGTTCGATGCTCAATTCCTTGTTCCCTGCTTTCATGAGCTATTTTCTTCTTGCAAGTCTATTTGTACTTCATTTTCATGATTTGAATTAGTGAAATCCAGTTCATATTTCTTCTTGAAGGATTTGTTTACTTTTAACTAAGTAGGTAGAAACATTTTGTATGTAGTTGCATTCGTATAGATAGGCTGCATTTCATATTAATCTACCATTCCTCTTCATCTTTATAGCTTCTCTTGAGCTTAGCATGAGGACATGCTAATGTTTAAGTGTGGGGAGGTTGATAAACCACTATTTCATGGTTTATCTCTTGCTCAATTGAGTGGTTTTTATCAACTCTTTACCCACTTATTCATACTATTTGCATGGTTTTACATTTGCCTTCCTAATTATGTGCTTTAACATGCTTCTTTGGCCTTAAGTTCCCTATGTTTAAATCCTCTCTTATTACCATTAGATGCCTTGATATGTGTGTTAAGTGATTTTAGAGATTACAGGGCAGGAATGGCTTGGAGGATGGAAAGGAAGCATGCAAAAGTGAAAGGAATACAAGAAGTTGAAGAAGTTGCTATGCTGTCCAGCCTGACCTCTTCGCACTCAAACGGTCATAACTTGAGCTACAGAGATCCAAATGAGATAGTTCCAGTTGCGTTGGAAAGCTAACATCCGGGGCTTCGCAACGATATATAATTTGCCATAACTGCTCTGAATTTAGGTGACGCGAACGCGTGAATGACGCGCCAACGTCGCATCTGCGAACTTCAATCCACGCTAACGCGTGGACGACGCCTCCGCGTCGCTTTGCCGCAACCTGAACGTACCTGGGCTGTTTTTGACCCAGTTTTCAGCCCAGAACACATAGATTAGAGACTATAAAGTGGGGGAATGCATCCATTCATAACAAGCTTTCAAATTCACAATTTTAGGATTAGATGTAGTTTTTAGAGAGAGAGGTTCTCTCCTCTCTCGTAGGATTTAGAATTAGGATTCTTTTCAGTTTATGATTATTTCATCTTTTGCGATCACAGGTTCAATGTTCCTTTTATTTATTTTTCTAATTTAATTTATGAACTTCCATGTTAGATTTGATTTCTTTTATTACTGCAATTTGAGGTATTTCATATTTATGATTTTTGTTTAGCTTTTTATATTCTTGGTTTTAATTGATGACTTGATAAATTGGACACACTTGAGTTATCAAACTCCTTGTTGATTGAAAATTGGAATTCTTCAAGAATTAATTTGAGATCCAATAACTCTAGCCCTTCTCCAAGGAAAGACTAGGACTTTAGGATTCAAAAAATTAATTCATTTGCTTAACTTACCTTCATAGTTAGAGGTTAACAAAGTGGGTGAAAATCCAATTCTCATCACAATTGATAAGGATAACTAGGATAGGACTTCCAATCCTCATAACTTGCCAAGAGTTTATTTTATAGTTATTTATTTATTTTATTCTTCTTATCATTTAACATACTGCTCCCTTACTTTCAAAACCACCAATTTACAAGACTCATAACCAATAATAAGAACATACCTCCCTGCAATTCCTTGAGAAGATGACCCGAGGTTTAAATACTTCGGTTATCAATTTATTTAGGGGTTTGTTACTTATGACAACCAAAACGTTTGTAAGAAAGGTTGATTGCTTGGTTTAGTAACTATACTTGCAACGAGAGTTTACTATAACTTCTAAACCATCAATCTTCAGTTCTTCAGGCACGCCACAGGTACAATCCATGCATGATAGCCATTTCCCTCGGATAGGGGGGGTCAAGCGTACACATGACCCTCTTTTTTTTAAACAAATATAAGAGTAGCTATAATAGCAATTTCAATATCTAAGCAAGCAAAATATCATAAAACACCTAGAATTCCATGTCACTAACAAAAGAAACCAAAATAATCAAACTAACTACAATGAAAATCTCATAAAACACTTATAGTTCAAATCTAACTAACCAATGCTCAAGAAATTCAACCAAAGAGATGAAAATTAAGCAAAAGAAGCTATACACAAGGAAGATCATACCATGCTGGAATGTCTCCCACCGATCACTTTCCTTAACGCCCTTAAGTTGGACGGGCATGAACTTCATTTGCAAGCTCCAGGTGGATCCTTCAAGAGAAAAATCTACACCTCCTTGTCACTCTTGGGATTGGTATGATGGTATAACTTGAGCCTATGACCATTCACCTTGAAGATGGTAGCACTAGTAGGATGATGTAAGTGAACAACTCCATAGGACACAACTTTATCAACAATATACGGACCATTCCATCTTGATCTGAGCTTCCCGGGTAGCAACCTCAACCTTGAGTTGTATAGTAGTACCAAATCACCCACTTGGAATTTCTTCCGCTTGATATGCCGATCATGCACCGCTTTAGTTCTTTCTTTGTATATGTGGGCATTATCATAACCCCCCAACCTTAAACACTCTAACTCCTCCAACTGTAGCTTTCTTTCTACACCCACCTTTTATAACCCCATGTTGCACTCCTTAACCACCCAATATGCTTTATACTCTATCTCAATCGGGAGATGGCAAGCTTTGCCATAGACCAACCGGAAGGGACTCATGCCTATTGGAGTCTTATAGACGGTCCGGTAGGCCCACAAGGCATCCCCTAATCGAGTGCTCCAATCTTTCCTATGGAGCTTTACCATGTTCTCTAGAATCCTCTTAATTTCCTGGTTAGATACCTCAACTTGTCTATTTGTCTGTGGGTGGTGAGCAGTGGCCACCTTATGAATAATGTTATACTTCTGCATTAATGTTTCCATCTTCTGTTGCAAAAATGGGAGCCTTGATCGCTCACAATTGCTCGTGGCGACCCAAAGCAAGAGATAAGGTGATTTCTCACAAAAGAGACAACAATGTTAGCATCATCAGTGCGGGTTGGAATTGCTTCCACCCACTTAAAAACATAATCAACGGCTAACAAAATATACAAAAATCCATTTGATTTTGGAAATGGACCCATGAAGTCAATGCCCCAAACAAAACAAAATCTCACAAAACAACATAGGTTGTTGAGGCATTTCATTCCTCTTGGATGCATTACTAAATCTTTGGCATTGATGGCATGAGTTGCAAAAGAGGGTTGCATCTTTAAACAGGGTTGGCCACCAAAATCTGCAGTCTAGTACCTTCTTTACCATTCTTTGAGGCCCAACACCACTTTCAGAAGAGTGGCACGGCTCTAATATAGACTAGACTTCTGATTGAGCCACACACCTCCTAATTACTTGATCGGCCCCACACCTCCACAAGTAAGGGTCATCCCAGATATAGTACTTGGACTTGCTTTTCAGGTTGTCCTTTTGGTGCTTAGAAAAATTTGGAGGAAAAGTGCGACCTACCAAGTAATTAGCAATTGATGCAAACCATGGTGTAACTTCAAAAATTGCTTGCAAGGTGTCTAAAGGAAAAGAATCATTGATAGGGGTGGAATCAAACTTCCAATAATCAAGGCAGCTTAAGTGGTTCGCCACTAAATTTTGTGTTCCACTTATATCTTTGATTTCTAGATCAAATTCTTGGAGAAGTAAAATCCAACGAATTAATCTAGGTTTATACTCCTTCTTTGCCAAAAGAAATTTTAAAGTCGTATGACCCGAATATATTACCACCTTAGAGCCAAGCAAGTAGGCTCAAAATTTATCTAAAGCAAAGACAATAGCCATCAACTCTTTCTTGGTGGTAGTATAATTAGATTGTGCACTATCTAGAGTCTTAGAAGCATAGGCAATGACATAAGGATCCTTACCATCGTGTTGTGCAAGTGCGGCCCCCACTGTATGGTTAGATGCATCATACATAATCTCGAATGGGTTACTTCAATTCGGCCCTCGCACTATGGGAGCTTTGGTTAAGGCATCCTTTAGTGTGTCAAACGCTTCCTTGCAAGCATCATTGAAATCAGACGTCATCTCCTTCTAAAGCAATCTTGAGAGGGGTAAGGCAATTCCATTGAAATCCTTGATAAATCACCTGTAGAAATCTACATGTCCCAGAAATGAATGTATCTCCCTCACCGAGGAGGGGTAAGACAAGCTAGATATAATATCAATCTTGGTCGGGTCCACAAAAATTCTGTTGCTTGAGACAATGTGGCCCAATACTATGCCGTTGGAACTGCATCAAATTAGACCTCTGCAGCTCAAGTTATGCTCATTGGAGTGTGAAGAAGTCGGCATTGACAACATCCACAAATTCTCTTTGCACTTGTCTTCAATTCTTGATTCCTCCGTATTCTTTCGCTTCTCTTTTCCTAAAATTTTCCTGCAAGAATCATGAAACCAAGGAAATCAAAGGACTAATAAAATAGCCTTGAAAATCATATAATTATTAAGCAAAAGTCATAACTTTTCTACAAGAAATACTAATGAAAAGTTCTTAAATGCTCAGCATCAATAACTTGGCCTCCTGACCCTCAACGTTAATGAAACTTATTTTGAATAAAAATTGGGTCCGAAAGATTCATGTCATTCAAAGAACGGGTGTAAAAAATTTTTTAACAAAAAAAATGGTGTGAAAAAACTGAATTCTGCAGCAAAATAACTTTTTCTAAAAATTGGGAGGCATGCGTATGCGGAACAGGCATGCGTACGCGAGGATGGGCCTCTGCCCAACACTCATGCGTATGTGGCCATTGGCATGCGTACGCAGAAACCCCTTCCTGTTTTGAATGCTCGCATACATGGGAACGTGCATGCGTACGCATGACCCTTATTTTACAGAAAAGGTGATTTTTGTGTTTTTAATCACTCCTCTAGCTTTTTAAACCTCTGTAATTACTGTTTAGGATCCCCTACTGGTGTGCAAAATCATGATCATTCCATTCCTTGGTAACGGCGCTAAAAACTCAATACGCACGTTCATGATCTTATATCTGTTTCACAACTTCGTACAACTAACCAGCAAGTGCACTGGGTCGTCCACATAATAAACCTTACGTGAGTAAGGGTCGATCCCATGGAGATTGTCGGCTTGAAGCAAGCTATGGTCACCTTGTAAATCTCAGTCAGGCAGATCCAAATGTATTAAGAGATTATAGTGGACAAAAATTAAATAAAATATAAAATAGGATAGTGGTACTTATGTAATTCATTGGTGAGAATTTCAGATAAGCATATGGAGATGCTTTCGTTCCTCTGATCTCTGCTTTCCTGCTGTCTTCATCCAATCAATCCTACTCCTTTCCATGGTAAGCTGTATGTAGGGCATCACCGTTGTCAATGGCTACATCTCATCCTCTCTGTGAAAAAGGTCCAAATGCTCTGTCACGGCACGGCTAATGATCTGTCGGTTCTCGATCATACTGGAATAGGATCCATTGATCCTTTTGCGTCTGTCACTACGCCCAGCACTCGCGAGTTTGAAGCTCGTCACAGCCATCCCTTCCCAGATCCTACTCGGAATACCACAGACAAGGTTTAGATTTTCCAGATCTCAGGAATGGCCATCCATGGGTTCTAACTTATACCACGAAGACACTAATAACTCGGACTCGGTCCCCTGTATTAGATATCCAAGAGATATCCATTCAATCTAAGGTAGAACAGAAGTGGTTGTCAGGCACGCATTCATAAGTTGTGAATGATGATGACTATCACGATCATCACATCCATCATATTGAAGTGCAAATGAATATCTTAGAAGCGGAATAAGTTGAATTGAATAGAAAAACAGTAGTACTTTGTATTAATCCTTGAGGAACAGCAGAGCTCCACACCTTAATCTATGATGTGTAAAAACTCTACCGTTGAAAAATACATAAGTGAAAGGTTCAGGCATGGTCGAATGGCCAGCCCCCCTGATCTAAGAACTAAACGTCCCCAGATTGTCTAATACAATAGTAAAATGTCTTATATATACTAGACTAGCTACTAGGGTTTACAAAAGTAAGTAATTGATGTAGAAATCCACTTCCAGGGCCCACTTGGTGTGTGCTTGGGCTGAGCTTGAATTTTACACGTGGAGAGGTCATTCTTGGAGTTGAACACCAGTTTGTAACGTGTTTCTGGCGTTGAACTCCACTTTGCAACTTGTTTCTGGCGCTGGACGCCAGACTGCAGCATGGAACTGGCATTGAACGCCAGTTTACATCGTCAATCCTTATTCAAAGTATAAACTATTATATATTGATGGAAAGCCCTTGATGTCTACTTTCCAACGCAATTGGAATTGCGCCATTTGGGATTCTGTAGTTCCAAAAAATCCACTTTGAGTGCAGAGAGGTCAGAATCCAACAGCATCAGTAGTCCTTCTTCAACCTCTGAATCTGATTTTTGCTCAAGTCCTTCAATTTCAGCCAGAAAATACCTGAAATCACAGAAAAATACACAAACTCATAGTAAAGTCCAGAAATGTGAATTTAACATAAAAACTAATAAAAACATCCCTAAAAGTAACTAGATTCTACTAAAAACATACTAAAGATAATGCCAAAAAGCGTATAAATTATCCGCTCTTCACAACACCAAACTTAAATTGTTGATTGTCCCCAAGCAATTGAAAATCAAATAGGATAAAAAGAAGAGAATATACTATAAATTCCAAACTATCAATGAAACATAGCTCCAATCAGATGAGTGGGACTTGTAACTTTTTGCCTCTTGAATAGTTTTGGCATCTCACTTTATCCATTGAAGTTCAGAATGATTGGCATCTATAGGAACTTAGAGTTCAGATAGTGTTATTGATTCTCCTAGTTCAGTATGTTGATTCTTGAACACAGCTACTTTATGAGTCTTGGTCGTGGCCCTAAGCACTTTGTTTTCCAGTATTACCACCGGATACATAAATGCCACAGACACATAACTGGGTGAACCTTTTCAGATTGTGACTCAGCTTTGCTAAAGTCCCCAATTAGAGGTGTCCAGGGTTCTTAAGCACACTCTTCTTTTGCTTTGGACCTTGACTTTAACTGCTCAGTCTCAAGTTTTCACTTGACACCTTCACGCCAAAAGCACATGGTTAGGGACAGCTTGGTTTAGCCGCTTAGGCCATGATTTTATTCCTTTAGGCCCTCCTATCCACTGATGCTCAAAGCCTTGGGATCCTTTTTATTTACCCTTGCCTTTTGGTTTTAAGGGTTATTGGCTTTTTGCTCTTGCATCTTGATTTTAAGAGCTTTTGGCTTTTTCTACTTGCTTTTTTTCTTTTTTTTTATATTTTTTTTTGCCATTTTTTTCGCAAGCTTTCTGTATTCGCTGCTTTTTCTTGCTTCAAGAATCATTTTTATGATTTTTCAGATTATCAAATAACATTTCTCCTGTTCATCATTCTTTCAAGAGCCAACATATTTAACATTCTTAAACAACAACTTCAAAAGACATAAGCACTATTCAAGCATTCATTCAGAAAACAAAAAGTATTGCCACCACATCAAAATAATTAAACTAGTTTCAAGGATGAATTCGAAACCATGTACTTCTTGTTCTTTTGTTTTTAAAATATTTTTCATTTAAGAGAGGTGATGGATTCATATTCATTACTTTAAGGCATAGACACTTAGACACTAATGATCATGTAATAAAGACACAAACATAGATAAACATTTAACATAAAAAAACGAAAAATAGAAAATTTAAGAACAAGGAATGAGTCCACCTTAGTGATGGTGGCGTTTTCTCCTTGAGGAACCAATGATGTCCTTGAGCTCTTCTATGTCTCTTCCTTGTCTTTGTTGCTCCTCCCTCATTGCTCTTTGATCTTCTCTAATTTCATGAAGGATGATGGAGTGCTCTTGATGTTCCACCCTTAGTTGCTCCCAATAATTGTGTGGAGGAAAATGTATCCCCTGAGGTATCTCAGGGATCTCTTGATTTGCAGTCAAATGTTCTACCACTGAGCTATAGACCCTTGAGATGAATCTCTCCATCTCCTATGACTTGGAGGTGGAAGCTTTTGTCTTCCCTTTCCTCTTTCTAGAGGTTTCTCTGGCCTTAGGTGCCATCAATGGTTATGGAAAAACAAAAAAGCAGTGCTTTTTCCACACCAAACTTAGAATGTTTGCTCGTCCTTGAGCAAAATAAGAAAGGAATAGAAGAAGAAGAAGATATGGAGGAGATGGAGGGATGTATGTATTCGGCTATATGGGTGGGATTGGGTGGGAAAAGAGATTTTGAGTTTTGAAGGTAGGTGGGGTGTATGGATGTGAGTGGTGAAGAGGTGATGGGGAAGAGAGATATAGGATTATGAGGAGGAAAGGTGAGTGAAGGTATGTGGGGATCCTGTGGGGTCCACAGATCCTGAGGTATCAAGGATTTACATCCCTGCACCATTGAGGCATGTAAAATGCCTTTGCATGCAATTCTGGCGTTTAAACGCCGAATTGGTGCTTGTTCTGGGCGTTCAGCGCCAGCTTTCCTCAGTGTGCATCCCTGGCATCTGAACGCCAGGATGCTGCTTGTTTTGGGCGTTCAACGCCAGATCCATGCTCTGTTCTGGCGTTGAACGCCAACCAGATGCTCCTTACTGGCGTTTAGACGCCAGTAAGCCCTTCTTCCAGGGTGTGATTTTTCTTCTGCTATTTTTTATTTTGTTTTTGATTTTTCTATTTATTTTGTGACTCCACATGATCATGAACCTAATAAAACATAAAAGAATAATAAAATAAAAATAAAATTAGATAAATAAAAATTGGGTTGCCTCCCAACAAGCGCTTCTTTAATGTCAATAGCTTGACAATGAGCTCTCATGGAGCCTCACAGATGTTCAGAGCATTGTTGAGACTTCCCAACACCAAACTTAGAGTTTGGATATGGGAGTTCAACACCAAACTTAGAGTTTGGTTGTGGCCTCCCAACACCAAACTTAGAGTTTGACTGTGGGGGCTCTGGTTGACTCTGCAGTGAGAGAAGCTTTTCATGCTTCCTCTTCATGGTTACAGAGAGAGATCCTTGAGTTTTAAATACAAGGTTGTCCTCATTTAGTTGAAGGATCAATTCTCCTCTGTCCACATCAATCACAGCTCTTGCTGTGGCTAGGAAGGGTCTTCCAAGGATGATGGATTCATCCTCATCCTTCCCAGTATCTAGGATTATGAAATCAGGAGGGATGTAAAGGCCTTCAACCTTTACTAACATGTCCTCTACTTGTCTATAAGCCTATTTTCTGGAATTGTCTGCCATCTCTAGTGAGATTCTGGTAGCTTGCACCTCAAAGATTCCCAGTTTCTCCATTACAGAGAGGGGCATGAGGTTTATCCCTGACCCAAGGTTACATAGAGCTTTCTCAAAGGTCATGGTGCCTATGGTGCAAGGTATTAAGAACTTTCCAGGATCCTGTTTCTTCTGAGGCAATTTCAGTTGATTCAGATCACTCAGTTCATTGGTGAGCAAGGGAGGTTCATCTTCCCAAGTCTCATTACCAAATAATTTGGCATTCAGCTTCATGATAGCACCAAGGTACTTGGCAACTTGCTCTTCAGTAACATCTTCATTCTCTTCAGAAGAAGAATACTCATCAGAGCTCATGAATGGCATAAGGAGGTTCAATGGAATCTCTATGGTCTCCAGATGAGCCTCAGAGTCCTTTGGTTCCTCAGAGGGAAACTCCTTATTGATCTCTGGACGTCCCAGGAGGTCTTCCTCCTTGGGACTCACGTCCTCCTCTTCCTCCTTGGATTCGGCCATGATGGTTATATCAATGGCCTTGCACTCTCTTTTTGGATTTTCTTCTGTATTACTTGGGAGAGTACTAGGAGGGGTTTCAGTGATCTTCTTACTTAGCTAGCCCACTTGTGCTTCGAAATTTCTAATGGAGGATCTTGTTTCATTCATGAAACTTAGAGTGGACTTAGATAGATCAGAGACTATATTTGCCAAGCTAGATGGATTCTGCTCAGAGCTCTCTGTCTTTTGCTGAGTGGATGATGGAAAAGGCTTGCTATTGCTAAACCTGTTTCTTCCACCATTATTAAAGCCTTGTTGAGGCTTTTGATCCTTCCATGAGAGATTTGGATGATTTCTCCATGAGGGATTATAGGTGTTTCCATAGGGTTCACCCATGTAATTCACCTCTGCTATTGCAGGGTTCTCAGAATCATAAGCTTCTTCTTCAGAAGATGCCTCTTGAGTACTGTTGGATGCAGCTTGCATTCCATTCAGACTCTGAGAAATCATATTGACTTGCTGAGTCAATATTTTATTTTGAGCCAATATGGCATTCAGAGCATCAATTTCAAGAACTTCCTTCTTCTGAGGCGTCCCATTACTCACAGGATTCCTCTTAGAAGTGTACATGAACTGGTTATTAGCAACCATGTCAATGAGTTCTTGAGCTTCTGCAGGCATTTTCTTTAGGTGAATGGATCCACCTGCAGAAGTATCCAATGACATTTTAGCTAATTCAGACAGACCATCATAGAATATATCCAGGATGATCCATTCTGAAAGCATGTCAGAAGGACACTTTTTGGTCAGTTGCTTATATCTCTCCCAAGCTTCATAGAGGGATTCACCTTCTTTCTGTCTGAAGGTTTGAACATCCACTCTAAGCTTACTCAGCTTTTGAGGAGGAAAGAACTTGGCTAAGAAAGCCGTGACCAGCTTATCCCAAGAGTTCAAGCTATTTTTGGGTTAAGAGTCCAACCACACTCTAGCTCTGTCTCTTACAGCAAACGGAAAAAACATGAGCTTGTAGACTTCAGGATCTACTCCATTAGTCTTAACAGTATCATAGATCTGCAAGAATTCAGTTAAGAACTGAAAAGGATATTCTGATGGAAGTCCATGAAACTTGCAGTTTTGCTGCATCAGAGAAACTAATTGAGGTTTCAGCTCAAAATTGTTTGCTCCAATGGCAGGAATGGAGATGCTTCTTCCATGTAAATTAGAATTAGGTGCAGTAAAGTCACCAAGCATCCTCCTTGCATTATTATTATTTTCGGCTGCCATCTCCTCTTCCTGTTCGAAAAATTCCTGTAAGGTTGTCTCTGGATTATTGTATTTTAGCTTCTCTTAGTTTCCTTTTCAGAGTCCTTTCAGGTTTAGGGTCTGCTTCAACAAGAATGTTCTTGTCCTTGCTCCTACTCATCTGAAAAAGGAGGGAACAGAAAATAATAATAGAGATCCTTTTTACTACAGTATAGAGGTTCCCTTGTGTGAGTAGAAGAAGAAAGGGAATAAGAGTGAAGAAGAATGGATAATCCAAACACAAGGGTGAGGATAGGAGCAGAGATATGAGATGAAGAGAAGTGTTAGTAAGTAATTAAATAAATAGAAGAAAATGAGAGAGAGAATTTCGAAAATGAATTAAAATAAAAATTAAAATT
Source organism: Arachis ipaensis (assembly GCF_000816755.2). Lineage (NCBI taxonomy): Eukaryota > Viridiplantae > Streptophyta > Magnoliopsida > Fabales > Fabaceae > Arachis > Arachis ipaensis. The sequence continues at coordinate 99,529,982 of NC_029787.2, read as the reverse complement.
GAAAGTTAGATTTCAAAAATAAATTTTAAAAAGGAGTTGATGATTTTCGAAAATTAAAGGAAGAATAAAATTAAAATTAAAATTTAAAACAATTAATTAACTAAAAAAAATTTTTGAAAAAGAGGGAGGTATTTTCGAAGATTAGAGAGGGATAGTTAGTTAGGTAGTTTTGAAAGAGATAAGAAACAAACAAAAAGTTAATTAGTTAGTTGAAACAAATTTTGAAAATCAATTTTTTAAAAGATAAGAAGATAAGAAGTTAGAAAAGATATTTGAAAAAGATATGATTTTGAAAAAGATAAGAAAAAAAATATTTTTGAAGAGATATGATTGAAATTAGTTTTGAAAAAGATTTGATTTTTAAAATCACAATTAATGACTTGATTCACAAGAAATCACAAGATATGATTCTAGAACTTAAAGTTTGAATCTTTCTTAACAAGTAAGTAACAAACTTGAAATTTTTGAATCAGAACATTAATTGATGATGTGATTTTTGAAAATATGATAGAATAAGAAAAAGATTTTGAAAATATTTTGAAAAAGATTTTTGAAATTTTTAAAAATAAATAAAAAAATGGAAAAGATATGATTTTTGAAAAAGATTTTAAAAAGATAAGATTTTTGAATTGAAAATTTGATTTGACTCATAAGAAACAATTGAATTTTAAAAGTTTTTGAAAAAGTCAATCCAAATTTTCAAAATTTATGAGAGCAAAAAAGGAAAGATATTTTTTTTTTGAATTTTTTTATGATGAAAGAGAAAAACACAAAATTGACTCAATGCATGAAAGTTATGAATCAAAACATAGAATGCATGCAAGAATGCTATGAATGTCAAGATGAACACCAAGAACACTTTGAAGATTATGATGAACATCAAGAACATATTTTTGAAAATTTTTCTATGCAAAGAAAACATGCAAGACACCAAACTTAGAAATCTTTAATGCTTAGACACCATGAATGCAAAAATGCACATGAAAAACAACAAAAGATACAAAACAAGAAAACATCAAGATCAAACAAGAAGACTTACCAAGAACAACTTGAAGATCATGAAGAATACTATGAACGCATGAATTTTTCGAAAATTTTATGCAAAATTTAAAACATGCAATTGACATTAAACTTAAAATTGACTCAAGACTCAAACAAGAAACACAAGAATATTTTTTTGATTTTATGATTTTCTATTTTTTTTGGATTTTTCGAAAATTAATGTGAAAAAGAAAAATAAGGATTCCAAAATTTTTAATATGAATTCCAGGAGTCTTGCACTCTTAGTCTAAAGCTTCAGTCCAGGAATTAGACATGGCTCACTAGCCAGCCAAGCTTTCAATGCAAGCTCCGGTCCAAAACACTAGACATGGCCATTGGCCAGCCAAGCTTCAGCATGTAAATCAGACATTCAACAGCTAAGTCATCAAATTAACTTGCCTCTATGCTGATGGTTTGGAAGCCTCAGTCCAAAAGAATTTAGATATGGCTTTGCAGCCAGCCAGGCGGATTCAAATGTATTAAGAGATTATAGTGGACTAAAATTAAATAAAATATAAAATAGGATAGTGGTACTTATGTAATTCATTGGTGAGAATTTCAGATAAGCATATGGAGATGCTTTCGTTCCTCTGATCTCTGCTTTCCTGCTGTCTTCATCCAATCAATCCTACTCCTTTCCATGGCAAGCTGTATGTAGGGCATCACCGTTGTCAATGGCTACATCCCATCCTCTCTATGAAAAAGGTCCAAATGCTCTGTCACGGCACGGCTAATCATCTGTCGGTTCTCGATCATACTGGAATAGGATCCATTGATCCTTTTGCGTCTGTCACTATGCCCAGCACTCGCGAGTTTAAAGTTCATCACAGCCATCCCTTCCCAGATCCTACTCGGAATACCACAGACAAGGTTTAGATTTTCCGGATCTCAGGAATGGCCATCCATGGGTTCTAACTTATACCACGAAGACACTAATAACTCGGACTCGGTCCCCTGTATTAGATATCCAAGAGATATCCATTCAATCTAAGGTAGAACGGAAGTGGTTGTTAGGCACGCGTTCATAAGTTGCAAATGATGATGACTGTCACGATCATCACATCCATCATATTGAAGTGCGAATGAATATCTTAGAAGCGGAATAAGTTGAATTGAATAGAAAAACAGTAGTACTTTGCATTAATCCTTGAGGAACAGCAGAGCTCCACACCTTAATCTATGGTGTGTAGAAACTTTACCATTGAAAAATACATAAGTCAAAGGTTCAGGCATGGCCGAATGGCCAGCCCCCTGATCTAAGAACTAAACGTCCCCAGATTGTCTAATACAATAGTAAAATGTCTTATATATACTAGACTAGCTACTAGGATTTACAAAAGTAAGTAATTGATGTAGAAATCCACTTCCGGGGCCCATTTGGTGTGTGCTTGGGCTGAGCTTGAAGTTTACACGTGGAGAGGTCATTCTTGGAGTTGAACGCCAGTTTGTAAAGTGTTTCTGGCGTTGAACTCCACTTTGCAACTTGTTTCTGGCGCTGGACGCCAGACTGCAGCATGGAACTGGCGTTAAACGCCAGTTTACGTCATCAATCCTTATTCAAAATATGGACTATTATATATTTCTGGAAAGCCCTTGATGTCTACTTTCCAACGCAATTGAAAGCGCGCCATTTCGAGTTCTGTAGCTCCAGAAAATCCACTTTGAGTGTAGGGAGGTCAGAATCCAACAGCATCAGCAGTCCTTCTTCAACCTCTGAATCTGATTTTTGCTCAAGTCCTTCAATTTCAGCCAGAAAATACCTGAAATTACAGAAAAATACACAAACTCATAGTAAAGTCCAGAAATGTGAATTTAACATAAAAACTAATAAAAACATCCCTAAAAGTAACTAGATCCTACTAAAAACAATGCCAAAAAGCATATAAATTATCCGCTCATCACCTACCTAGTTTTTAAGCTTTGGGCAAGGGAGAATACATTGAGTGGACTTAGTTAGATAATTTTGTTATGAAATTAAAGATGGTGACTTAGGCTTAGGAAGTCCTGTGGATGGAATAACTAGAGTAAATTGGCGGAGTGTTGCTTTGATGATGGATCAAGAAAAGTGAATGATTAAGGTTGTTGAACATGATGAGAATGACAGTAATCACTAAGACTGAATAGTATAATACTGATGTGCTATCACTGATAAGTCGCTATGCACCTAACAAGGACGGTGGTTAAGCCTACTTGTCGAGGTTGCAGCACCGGTATCAGGACGGTGGTTGATCCTGCTTACGTTGAGATGTGAGATTTGAATGAGAGTATCCCACTTGCATCCTTTTATGTCACAAGAGTGGGCCGGGTACTATATCCCAGGACCGCTAACTATATTCGTGACCGAAAGGCTATATCCCAAGGGGATGTGTCATGTTGGCAGTTGAACCGACAAGTGATATCACGGCCAATAAGACAAGCATTCATCATATGCATTCTTATGTGTTTATTTGCTTTGTTTACTTGCATTGTGCCAACTTGTATAACATGTTTAATTGCTAATTGAATTACCTGTTGTATATGTACATTACTTGTGTTTTACTTGCTTGCACTATTTGTGTTTTCTACTAGGATTGAGGAGGCTCGGTCGGCAGTGGCGATGGGATTGCATGGAGGATAGGTTGAAGAAGGCTGTGGGACAATGGTGATTTGTTAGTCTAGAAAATCCTTAAGATTAGATAACCCTTTTTGGAAATTTTATTAAAATGTTTCTACATTTGAATCTTATACATGTGGGAAGTTCTAGGATTGTCTTTGGCTTTCCAAAGCCTTATATCTTACCTATTGGGTACTGTTACCATAATGAGAACCTCTGGTTCTCATACCATATGTTGTTCTTGTTTTTCAGATGCAAGTCGTAACCCACCTCGGTGAGTTTACAGATGGTGACAGAGCAGAGGATGCTCACTTTTGTCTTTTGTTTATTTTGTTGTAGTTATTCTCTCACTTTTGGTTATTGTAGTTGTTGCCTTAGAGATTTAAACTTTGAGAGATAGGATGTATCCGTTTTAACTTTCAAAAATTCTGTTGTATTTTGTTTAACTAATCGGCCTAAACTCCGCGGGCTATGATATATATACATATACATATACCTTATTTATCTTGTATCTATAATCTCTTCTTCTTACCTTTACGCTTTAGTTATCATGTGTGGATGCTTTGCACTTTTGTATCTCTATTTTTTGCGTCTTTAGCTTTTATTCCTTCATCGAGCTTCTAGTTTTAATATTCCTTATTATATATTATTGTATTGAGCTTTAAAACTGTCGTGACGCTTTATCGTCCTTTGATTTTGGTGCGAAATTTTAAAACCACAAACTAATCGGCAAGTACACCGGGTCATACGAAGTAATACCTCAGGTGAGTGAGGGTCGATCCCACGAGGATTGATGGACCAATCAATAATAATTGAGTGATTAACTTAGTCAGACAAGCAAAAAATAGTGTTTTAGGTTCAAAAGAATTAAACAAAAATTCAGGAATTAAGAAAGCAAATAGTAGATTTGGTGTGAAAGATATATGAGAGAAACGTTAAGGTTTCAAAGATATTTATTTTTCCGAATTAACGGTTCTTACTAAATACTTTAATCATGCAAGATTCAATTCATGAAAAAATTTAATTGATTAAATCCTAATTCCTTAGTGATTTAATCTCCTCTAACTTAATCAACTGTCAATTCCTTGGTCACCTCTGAATTAGATTAAAGGTTTAGGTCCAATTCTAGTTTATTAGCCACATAAACCCTAATTATCTAAATATAAGATGATTATATGTCACGTATCACGTTAAGTCTAAGCAATTAGATATTTAGGAGGAAATACTTTCAAGTTGTTATTCAAGTGAGTTAACTTTTCCAAGAATCAACAAGAATTCATGTAGAAAAAGAGTTATCTTCCAATATACTAAAATTCATAAGATGAAGAACGAAAGTAATCTTTGAATATAAATCAGTACATTGATTGAAAATATAATGATAATAATATTAATCCATAGAATAAACAGAGCTCCTAACCTTAACAATGGAGGTTTAGTTGCTCATGGAGAAAATAAACCCTAGCAGAGAAAAGTGTAAAGTGCAAAAGAGGAGAGGCAAAAATCCTAGGCCAAGATATATTCTCCTTTTATATCTAATCCTAATTAATGTAAAATATATTTTCTAAACACTGATTATTCTCCCTCTAATTGTGAATGAAAACTAAATTTAAATCAAAACATATAGAGATCACATTGCTGGCCTCTCCGAAGGCGTGGGGACCACATAAGATCCTGAAGCTGGTGCCAAACATGAGTCACACCAAGTTTGGCGCCGTGGTGGCCGAAACAAATGGGAACCCAGTGATGATCCCGATGCTAAACTTGAACTTCACCAAGTCTGGTGCCACGTTGTACGTAAAATTTGCACGCATTCCAATCCTCTCGGCGCCAAACACCAGTGATATGGCGTTTGACGCCACCATAGCCGCATGCACTTGTTCTTTATGTGTTGATCCTGGTGCCAAATTGAATGATGAGTTTTGTGTGCTTGTGGTGCCAAACTTGGATAGTCAAAGTTTGGCACCACCTTCAACATCAAAGTGGCTCTGTTTCTCCTATCTAAACTCTGTCAAATCTGTCTGAACGCTACCTGAAATGGATCAAATTGCACACAACTTAAAGTAGCATTCATAGTGGCTTAAAATACCTGAATCTTGATTAAACTTAACAAATTTAAATGCAAATTCACTAAGAAAAGATAGGAAAGATGCTCATGTATTAGCTTTAAGGCTAGAGGTAAGGCTTAGGGTGTTACGTCTGTCGTAAGATATGACCGTGCACTTTAATTCTCCGGATTTCCCCAATGAGATTATAATTGATTGATGATATATATATATATATATATATATACTCTTGGGGATGCGCACACGCAGAGACTGTCTAGGGTTTGCTATCGGACATGTCGGGTTTGGATGGATAATTGATAGATGAGACTCATCGACCATAGGGAAGGCATGCATCATATGTATTTGTATATTTATTTGGATTTGCATTTGTTTTGGCGTGCCTATTTAGATTCCTTAGGTTTAGTTACCCAATTTTTGGTTTAGTAAAAAATTTAGGATATAAATACATACTATTGGAGTTTTGGAATGCCTCTAAGTTTTTGGGACATTATTTTATTTTCTATGCGTGCACCTTTTCCATACTGAGAACCCCTGGTTCTCATTCCATACATATATTGTTGGTTTTAGATGCAGGATGTGAGACACCATGTTGAGTGTGCTGAAGACTCTTGGGACGCGAAGACCTACATTTGGGATATTTTATATTCAATATTTTGTATATGTATATATGTAGTATTCTCCATCTTGTAGATAACTTATATTTTGTCCCTCTTAGAGGTTGAGACTGGAGAAACAGAACTTGTATTTCATCTTTTGGAAAATACTTTGGGGTTGTATATATGTATAAACATACTCTGGCCGGCCTTTGCTTCACAGGCCGAGTCTGAAGCTTGCTATTTGTATCTTTGGTACTCTATATTATATGTATATTAGGCTTGCTTACGTTGTTATCTATTTTCTTTTACACTTAACCGTTTTGAATGTGATGCATGTTTCGTGTTTTGTTTTGCTTAATTTTTCTTCAAGGTCCCTAGTTAAAGTTCTTTTCATATATGGCTATGTATGTATTTTACTTTTAGAGATCGTAATATTCCACCACCTTTGATTTACGAACTTAAGCGTAAAGCTCTGTGTGGTAGGGTGTCACAAACAGCATCACACTTAAAATAAGCATAGTCATTGTTGTCTGTTGACATCTTAAATAATTGTTTTATCTAGACCCTAAGGTTGATGAGAGACACCTCTACGATTTGTTCCACCAGGTCTAACAAATGGTTTTGGTTTGTTTTGTCCCTACCTTTTTTTGTAAAATTTATTTTTGTTATGTTTTGTTTGATTGTGTTTTTTTTTTTCATGATTGTTTGTAAACTTTGTATAAAAAAATGGAGTGTCATTTGTGCAATATGAGTACTGTAAATGCAATGTTAAGTGTGATACTGTGATTCATTTATATATTGATGTTTCTTTCTTAGCAAAGTACCTTGCTTCTGTTAGGATCATAACAATGTTTTAAGTGTCCTTAGTTGGTGCCATTATGGAATTATTTCCGAGCCTCACTCTTTGTCGTTCATTTTTTAAATTGGAATATCCTAAAGAACTTTATCTTTAACTTTGTGTCTATACTCTTGCTACACATTTTCTTTTATTTGTTATTCTAATAAACCGATCTGGTGAAAAATCTAAAATCACATCCTATGTTTTCTGTGATATTGATTTGTGTGATGGAATCCTCAAGTGTAAGACCCAAGACCTTTGAAAAGTCTTATTTTGAACTAATCCCGAATTATATATTTATTTATAGTTTTAATTTCAGAAATTATTCTTATTAAAAATAATTAAAGGCAATTAATTGGATTTGAAATAAATTAAGGTTTTTATCCAAACTCTATACCTATGGATTATTTTCCTATTTATGATTTAAAGTTCTAGAAATTTGAAAATAATGAGGTTTGGCTATTTAAATTAGAATTTTGTTTAATTTTATAATTATTGAGTTATTTTCTATATTTAAATTATAAAGTTGGTAGTTATGAGATAATTAGAATTTTATATGATTCGATTTTAGATGCTTTATATATATATCATTTGATACTTCAAGTTAAAGGTAAAGAAAATTAATTATATTACCATGTATTTTTAATTAGAGTAATTTATTGAGAATCAATTAGTACTTTTATACCACAAATAATATTTTAAAGTAATTTTAGAGATCAAATTAGTTTTCCAAATATTAATACTTTATGCTCCAATTTTATAAAAAAATTACCAAACTATCCCTATACCTGATTTTTATCAAAACCCTAAATCCCCAAAATATCACCCTAACCCTAATTTCCCCAAAAACTTAGCCGCCTTACCTACTTCAGCCACCGAATCCCTTTTTTCCCCAAACCCAGAAGCAAATTCATGGAAGAAAAGAAAGAAAGAAACAGAGGGATCAAAAGGGATAGAAGGAGAGGAAGAGGAGGGGAAGCTGTCCACGCCCTGCACCACGTCGGTTCCTCACTGCCGTGCTACTTAGCTGTCCATAGAGAGTCACCGTCGCTGCCGATCCACCACGAGCCGCCATCGCTAGTCAACGACAAAGAGAGAGAGAGCCGCGAGGAGGAGTGGTTCGCGCCACCCAGTCGCCGTCGTCGTCCTCGCCGCGCCGCCGTCGAGCCCGCTGAGCAGAAGCCCATCACCGCCATTCGCGCCTCTAACGCCGTCCGAGAAGCTTCCATGGTCATTGCCGTCGAGCTCACAAGTGAGAGAAAGAGAGTTGCAGGTGAGAGGGAAAGGTGTTGCGCCGCCGTTCATTACTGCGCAGCCACCGCCACGCCTTGTCGTCGCCAGAGCTGCCACCGTCGCCGCTCACTGCCGAGGGAAAAGCTTGTCTACGTTGCTACCTTCCGGGCCAGATTCACCGGTAATCATGTTTCTTGCTTTCTTGAACCCTGTTCCACTTCTATTCTTTCCCACTATTCTGATTATTATTGGTGTCTCTGCTGCCTTAATCACTCAGATTAATCCTACCACCGCCAGAATGGGTTTCCTGGTCTGATTTCTGCTTCTTGCGGCTCCACCGTTCTGTTTTTTTGTAGCTGCAGTGAGTTTTCCATCTAGAACCCTTATAATTATTGTTGTCATATGCTTGTTCTGATTCAATTTTTATATATATCCTTGTCTTCGGTTTCTTGAAACTATTTCAGTCACTGTCATTACAATTCATATTGACACGGTTGTTATAAGAGGCGTCGGGGATGTTGTTGTTTCCGTGGGGGGTTATTGTTGTCACTGTCGCCATGAATTGAAAGAAAAGGGAATTATCATGATAAGTTACGTGGACTCAGCTAACTGAGGTAGGGATTTTTCTTAAAATCTATTTTACATTACAGAATTGTGATAAATAGATATTGATGCAAAAAGATATACTTCTGTGATTATATTTGTCTTGTGGATGTGATAGTTTGTTGGACTGGATTATTGGGTGCTTGATTGCGTGAATGGTGTATGGTTGTTGATAAAAACCAGTTTGAAATGCTATTTACTTGATTATTATGAAGGGTGGATTTTTCTTAGTTTTGGAGTTTACTTGGTAATATAAATGAATTGATTTTGGAAATAATTTGAGAAATATTTGGATGGGACCCGAAAAGGGTGGCAGTGTCCGAGTTTTAGAGGAGATGCTACCAAAATTTTATACAATTGGAAGTTTTATTTGAAGTAATTAATTAAAAAGATTTGTTTTTAAACATTATATGTTTTAAGATTGATTTATTTATCAAAGAAAGCATTATGTTTTGAATTGGGATTTAATGAAAAGAAGGATGATGAGGGTTTTCTTTGAATATGGTTTTTGAATAAATTTGGAAATGAGATTTGGATTGATGAATGATTATGATGTTGAGAATGTTGAAAATGTTGAGATATCGATTGAGAATGTTGAGATATGAACTTTGAATTATTCATATGGCTTATGAATTTGAATTATCTGAGATACGAGGTTCCCTAGATAAAGTACCATGGCTTACCACCACGTGTACCAGGTTAAAACTCGATACTCTGTTGATCCTACGACGTAAGTGTGACCGGGCACTATATAAATTCCTGGGAATGTAACCCCCCATTGAGAAATATTGATTATTTGAGAAAAACCTATGTATAGACTCTTGGGGATGCACGTCGGGGGCAGTCTAAATTTTTTCAGACTTGTCAGGTTGGCTGGATAACCGACAGATGAGCCTCATCAGCCATAGAACAGGCATGCATCATATGCATTTGTATGCTTTGCTTGGGTTTGAACAAAAATTATTAAGATAATTACAAAATTATTAATTTGAATTTTAACTCACATGTGTTGATTAATAATTTTGTTATTATGCAGATTTTGGTCATTGGGCTAAAAGAAACATAAGCCCAATGTGTTGATAACTTTCAGCCTTGCGAAATATTGCTATTCCATATATGGCTGAGTTTTATGTTAATTGGGCCAAAAAATTATTATGCAAGCCCAAAAATAATTCTTGTTACAAAACCAACATTAAGGCCCGAATTGAAAGAAGAAAGAAAGTGGAGCATGTGGTTTCTATTATTCATTACATCCAAATTCAAATGGAAAGCATGCTTTCCACGAATGCCATTCTCAATGGGTGATGGATTTCAAATTCATTTAATTGTGTTTAATTGCCTTGGTAACTGGAAAGAGAAAGTTGAAATTGATATGATGGCATTAATTGATTACACATTACTAGGCATGGGGTTTTGGAAACTTAATTCATTTTAATTTTATTTCTTATTTCCATTGAAAGCTTTTCTGCATTCTCTCTCTTCTCTCTCTTCTCTTTCTTTAGTTTTCGGTCATGTCACAAAAGAAAAAAAAGCAAGTTATCAGAGGTAAAGCACTATAACAGAGAAGCTAGAAGCAAGGAAAGGGCTAAGATGATGATGTCCTTAGCTAAAGGAAGATTTTTGCCACTAATGGTAAGATGTGGTGAAGAAGTCTCAAGCTCTCCATACCCAAAAATGGAAGAAATCCATTTTGGTCATAGAAGAAGATCCCTGAGGTATGGCTCGTCTCTACTTTGTGGTCACCCATCACAGAAGGTAGCTAGAGAGGCTACGTGAAGGAGGAAGCAAAAGTGGAGCAAGAGGAGCTGTCAAGGATCAAGCACTCATCAAGGGTCAGAAATCCTTCTTGGGGACCAAGTCAAGATGGAAGGCTCAGATTGATGAAGCTTGAGGAGATGGGATGAGAGTGAGGTAATTGCATATTGGATTTTGCATTCGGTTTCCTCTTCTCTCTCTATGGCCGAACCGGTTTTGATGTTGAAGAAGAAGAAGATTAGCTCGGTTCAATCGTTTCAAACTTGGAGGCTTCCCCTTCTATAATAAGGGTGAACAGCCAAGGCTTGAAGCAAGGAGAAAAGAGTGGAAAGCACAGAATTCTCATAGCTACCCAAGCTAACAGAAGTTCTTCTCCTTCAATGTGTTTCATGTTGTATTTTTCTGTTTAGTTTTGTCTGTCTTGAGTCTCATAGAAAAAGGCAAACAGTGAAGTTTGTATGTAAAAGTCATAGAGCGGAAAAAGGCAGAGTATACAAAATTAAAAGAAAAAGTCATAGATGTCCTAGAGGTCCTTTGTACATCTGTGTTGTGTTTCATGATTCTGTGGGAATTTTCTTGCAAGTTGGGTTAGCACTTAGTAGTTGAAAGCTTGGTAATGTGACCAAATCAAGTTCAGGGTTGGGGATAGAATCTGGACTTGTCCCGGATAGAAAGGGTAGTTCCTAGGGAGAATTGGTGTCTGTAATCAAGATGATTATAGTGAAATTCCATCATTGTTGTGATAGAGATTGGATGTAGGCTGCATTGCACTTGGCAGCTAAACCAGGATACTTCTTGGTGTGATTCTCTCTCGCTCTTCTACTCCATTTCAGTTTCTGTTGCGAAGGAGACAAAATTGAAAAATATCTCCTGACTGGGTACGAGACAAAAAGAAAATGTCTCGTGTCTGGTTATGAGACAAAACGTAGAAAAATCTCCTGAAGCTAATTTAAAAGGCAGCAAGTATTACTCAGCAAAAAGGGGCTAAGATTCACCGCCCTCCCTTTTCTCTTAACCACTGATTAACCATCAATTGGTATCAGAGCTTGGTCTCGAAGAGATCAAGCTTTGTAGCTTGGAGAAAAGATCCTGATGGCAGAAAATAGTGGCTCAAACCTGGTGGCCTACACTCTGACAAAAGGGCAGTCAAGCAACAGACCTCCTCTCTTTAATGGAAAGAACTACACTTAGTGGAAGGAAAGAATGAAGATTTTTATCCAATCAGTAGATTACAGACTCTGGAAAATAATCTTGGAAGGTCCTCAATTCGCAACCAACACCGGAGCCGATGGTATGGTCTCTTTCAAAGGTGAGGCTAGCTAGACCGAAGAAGACACAAAAAAGGTGGAACTCAATGCCAAAGCTGTCAACTTACTCAACTGTGCAATTAGCTTTGAGGAATACCGACAGGTATCAAGATGCACAATAGCAAAGGAAATCTGGGACAAATTACAAGTCACTCATGAAGGCACAACCCTGGTGAAGAAGACCAGAATAGACATGCTAAACAGAGAGTATGAAATGTTCTCAATGAAGGAAGAAGAATCTATAGATGAGTTGTTCGAAAGATTTAATGTCATCATCACTAGCTTGGATGCTATAGGAATCACATATTCTGAATCTGTGCTTGTAAGGAGAATTTTGAGAAGTCTCACAAAAGAGTGGGAAACTAAGGCAATAGTAATCTCTGAGAGTAGTGGTCTTGATTCCATGACATATGATGATCTGAGAGGAAACTTACTTGTATTTGAAAATACATATTTAAAAAAAATACTAAAAGAAAAGGAATAGCTCTCAAATCTGTTACTGACCCTGGATGATGAATCCAGTGATTATTCTTTTGAAAATGAATTTGTTTTGTTTGCAAAAAAATTCAGGAAAATGGTGAAGCTAAAAGAAAGGAGCAAAGGAAGTGGTTCAAGGAAACCAAGGAAAGATTCCAGCACTGTGATCTGCTACAACTGTAAAGAAGTTGGGCACTTCAAATCTGATTGCCCTAAACTGAAGAAGGAGGAGAAGTCAAAGAAGGGAAAGAAGAAAGGACTGATGGCCTCATGGGAAGACTTGGAGAACGATTCTGATGAAGATGAAGATTCAGAAACCAAGTCTCAAACTTGCCTTATGGATGATCATGTTGAGCAGGTTGTATTTCATAACCCTGACACTGAAGATCTTCATCTCATGATCGATCATCTTTCTGAAAAAATTAGATGCTTCTTGCTTGAAAACCAAAATCTTGAGTCTCAAATTGAAACTCTTAAAGCTAAAAATGATTTTCTCAAGGATAAATTAAAGGAGGCTGAAACTGCTATTGAACTTGCTGAAGAAAACAAGCAGTTAAAAGCTCAACTTAAAAGCTGTGAATACCACCATTCTGTAACTGCAAATCTGAATTATTTTGAAGAAATGAGTGGCTGCATAAAGAGATAAAAACCTCTTTATGATAAAGCTGGTTTGGGTTTTCATAAAGCTATAAAATCTGTTGAAAAACCTTATTTTGCTAACATAGCATCGTCTTCAAATGATGTAAGGTTTCAAAACCCAACAAGCTTTGTGAAAACAGCAACTCATAAATTTTGTAGATTATGCAACCGGAATGGTCACTTTCCCATTCAATGTTTCTTTGGTGAAAGCATGATTGAAAACAAAGTTTGTAAAATTATTTTTGATTATAATGGATTGGGACAAAGAAGATGGTTTAACGTGAAAGGATCCAAAAAGATTTGGATACCTAAGGTCACTTGAGCTTATGTTGTAGGTTTGCCTAGCATCCAAGCGAAAGGACAATATGTGGTATATGGACAGCGGGTGCTCTAGGCATATGACTGGAAAGGCAACCTTCTTCATCAAGCTTGATGAGTATGATGGAGGGTTTGTCACTTTCGGTGATAATGGAAAAGGAAAAATAGTGGCCATTGGAAAAGTTGGTAAAAGTTTTTCTTTTTTTATAAATGATGTTCTTCTTGTAGATGGTTTAAAACACAATTTACTAAGCATTAGCCAATTATGTGATCTTGGGTATGAAGTTATTTTTAGAAAATTGGATTGCTTAGTTATTTGTGAAAAATCTGATAAAATTTTGTTTGAAGCCAAAAGATATAACAATGTGTATGGATTGATTCTTGAGGATTTAAAAGATCAAAAAGTAACATGCTTCACTTCACTTGAATCTGAAAAATGGCTATGGCATAAGAAATTGGGTCATGCAAGCATGTACCAAATTTCTAAACTTGTTAAAAAGAACTTGGTGAGAGGAATTCCCAACATTAAATTTGATAAGGATATTACTTGTGATGCTTGCCAACTAGGCAAACAAGTAAAATCCTCTTTTAAACCTAAAGATGGAATTTCCACCAAGAGGCCATTAGAGATATTGCATATTGATCTTTTTGGTCCAACAAGAACTCAAAGTTTAGGAGGTAAACATTATGGATTGGTGGTGGTGGATGACTACTCTAGATTCGGTTGGGTACTTTTCCTAGCTCATAAGAATGATGCTTTTCATGCGTTTTCAACTCTTTGCAAAAGAATTCAAAATGAAAAAGATTTGAAAATTGCCCATTTAAGAAGTGATCGCGGAAAAGAATTTGAAAATCAAGATTTTGAAAAATTCTGTAATGATTTTGGAATTGCTCATAACTTTTCATGCCCTAGAACACCTCAAAAAATGGGGTGGTTGAAAGAAGGAATAGAAGCCTTCAAAAAATTACTAGGGCTATGCCATGTGAAAATGAGGTTCCAAAATTTCTATGGGCCGAAGCTGTAAATACAGCTTGTTGTATTTTCAATAGGACTATCATTAGAAAAGGGTTAAAGAAAACTCCTTATGAGCTATGGAAAGGAACCCCTCCTAATCTTAAGTACTTCCACATTTTTGGATGCAAATGTTTTGTGCTTAATAATAAAGAAAATCTTGGAAAGTTTGATCCAAAATCCTATGAGGGAATGTTTGTTGGATACTCCACCACTAGCAAAGCTTATAGAATTTACCTCAAAGAACATAGAACCATAGAGGAATCCATACACGTTTCTTTTTGTAATACTAATTCAATTCCTAGTGTTGTGGTAGAAAATGATGCAGGTTGTGAGGATGTTATGAACAAGGAAGTTAGTAAAAAAAATCCCAAGATTGTCCCAAGTGAAGATTCTGTCCGCCCAAAAATGTCTCGTCACAATGGAGGAGACATTTCCATTTTGTCTCTTGATCCAGTAAGAGAATCCAGAATAGATCAGAATGCTGAAACTCATCAAGGCAGATCCTTACCTCCAAGGCTAAGAGAATGGAAATTTATGAAGGGTTACCCCCATGATTTTATCATTGGTGATCCTTCCCAAGGCGTGACCACTAGATCCTCAAGAAAGAAGCAAGTTGATCAAAGCAATGTTGCTTTCTTGTCCCAATTAGAGCCTCTCAACGTGAAGCAAGCCCTAGAAGACCCCTCTTGGGGTAAAGCCATGAAAGAAGAGCTTTCTCAATTTGAAAAGAATGAGGTTTGGACATTTGTACTTAATCCGAATGGTAAGAAGGCAACGGGTACTAAGTGGATTTTTAAAAATAAATTGGGTGAGGATGGTAGTGTTGTTTGTAACAAGACTAGACTAGTGGCCCAAGGTTACGATCAAGAGTAGGGTATAGATTTTGATGAATCTTTTACCCCGGTAGCAAGAATGGAAGCAATTAGGTTGCTTCTTGCCTATGCTGCCCACAAGGGATTTAAAATGTTCCAAATGGATGTCAAATGTGCTTTCCTTAATCGATTTATAGATAGAGAAGTATTTGTGGCACAACCCCCCAGTTTTGAAAATAAAGATTTTCCAAATCATGTTTTCAAACTTTCAAAAGTTCTTTATGGGCTTAGGCAAGTTCCAAGAGCTTGGTATGAAAGGCTTAGTGCCTTTTTGTTGGAAAATAGATTTCAAAGGGGTACCACCGATACTACTTTATTTATCAAAGAATCTAATGATGATATTCTTCTTATTCAAGTTTATGTGGATGATATAGTGTTTGGATCGGCCAATGAATCCTTGTGTGAAGAGTTTGGAAAACTCATGAATAGTGAGTTTGAAATGAGTTTAATGGGAGAACTAACATTCTTTCTTGGTCTCCAAATTAAACAAACTCCTAGTGGCATTTTCATTCACCAAGAAAAATATGCTAAAGAGTTAATCAAAAAATTTGGCCTAGAAAACTCCAAACCTATGGGAACACCAATGCATCCAAATACTAAACTTGAAAAAGAAGAAAATGACAAAGATGTGGATGAAACACGGTATCGAGGAATGATTGGCTCACTCATGTATCTTACATCCTCTAGACTGGATATTATTCAAAGTGTAGGTGTATGTTCAAGGTTTCAATCTCACCCAAAAGAATCCCATCTTTCTGCCGTCAAAAGAATCATTAGATACATTAAGGGAACATGTGATTATGGCTTATGGTATCCTAGATCTAATGATTTCTGTGCGGTAGGGTTTTGTGATGCAGATTATGCGGGAGATCGAGTGGATAGAAGGAGCACCTTCGGAATGTGTTGCTTTCTTGGGAGCTCACTAAACATGTGGTCAAGCAAGAAACAAGCTATGGTTGCTCTATCCACAACCGAAGCTGAATATATATCTGCCTCTGCATGTTGTTCACAATTAATTTGGTTAAAAACTCAGTTAGAAGATTATAAATTGAAAATCAATAGTATACCTTTGTTCTGTGATAATATGAGTGCAATAAATATTTTCAAAAATCCTGTTCTGCACTCTAGAACTAAGCACATTGACGTTAGATATCATTTTATTAGAGAACATGTGAAAAAGGGTACGATTGATATTCAATTTGTAAAATCCAAAGAACAACTTGCTGATATTTTCACTAAACCCTTGTGTGAAGATAGATTCTACTCTTTGAGGAAAAGTTTGGGAATGTTAGAATTGAACTCTATTGATCAATTGTGATTTTTCTGATTCTGCTTGATTTTGTCTCGTAGGTTGGGAGGAGACAAATCTGGGAAGACAGTGAGCAAGCCATGAATTAGAGGGAGACTGATCACTAGCGTCAATGTACATAAGGCCCACCAAACTCCTTTTTGAACTCTCTCCTTAAGTCTGGCCCATTTTCATTTTTTTTATTTAAACAACTTTTGGTTGGGAGGATATCACATCATATCCTTTTAGGCAGAGTTCTTATCACATCATAATCTTTTCCCATACCTTCCTCCCTTGATTCAAGGAAAAGATCCAGTAGTTACTTGTTTAATTTTAAAATGTTTTCCTTGTTGATAACCGCACCACTAAATGCTCATTACTCCAATTAACCTCTCTCCACTTAGCATTTATTGCGGCCTCTTCCTCTCTCCACTCCAACTCTTTCGGCTATCCCCTCATCTCTTCACTTCCTATTCACTTCTCCCTCATTATGAAAAAGAAGGTAGCGCCTAGAAGAAGCAACCGAACCCTACATACCAAAGTTCCTCCATCTTCTTCTACTCCTCATACTCACACCCACATCCATATTTACTCTACTTCATCTTCTTCACCTTCTACTCAGTCAACCGAAATCATGAGGAGAAAAGTCATTGCCCAGAAAACCTCATCTCGAAAGAAGATTGGAAAGGAAAAGGAGCCTGTGATAGAAGAAGAAGAGGGGTCTCATTCCTTTCCACCTTCGTCTCTTCCAAGGAAATCGACTCCACATACTTCTGGCCGTAGCTCTCAGCGCACAAAAGGATATGTTCTTCGAAACACAAGAGAGCCTCCAAACTTGGATTCCCTTGATTTCAAAAACAAGTACAACAAGAACCACTCGTATTTTGATTCTGCTAGGTTCAACTCATGTGCTGCTTATGAGTTCCACTCCAAAGTGCTAGTCAACAACAAACTATGTTCATCTTATGTGGTTTCTCTAGAAAATCTATTTGAAAAAGGTGTTGATTTGTCCACTCTGTTTGATAAAATCAAATGGACTCCTCTGCTCGAGATCCGCAAGCCAGTTTATCCAAACCTAGTTTGCGAATTCTATGCGAACATGATGTACCACGATGGAGCAATCCACTCGTATGTCAAGAAGGTGCACTTATCACTGAATAGAGAGACCATCAGCGCTGTACTTGGATATGAAGATGATGGACCAATGGCATATATGATAGGGAAGTGGGATTCTCAGGTTGGAATATCTTATCAAATTGCTCTCACTCAAGTTTTTGAAAACTTCTCTGCATTAGATGGAACGATTTTGACTCATAAAGCTCTTGGACCTGTAAGAGCGTTTCTTCACCGCATCATTAACCATATTTTGATGCCTCAGAGTAGATCATATCAAAGGGTAACAGTTTGTGATACCCTCGTTTTATTTTCTATTATCACTTCATCTCCTATTTCCTTTGCTTACTTAATGGTTCGTCACATGTGGGAATGTGTTCAATGTGACAAAAAGGCAAACCTGCCTTATGGTATCTTTCTTACATGCATTTTCAAACATTTTAATGTTGATGTGCTCAATGAACCTATAGAGAATAGGTTTTCAACTTTGAAAGGAGGAGGAATCTCTGAAGCCATTCTCAATGGGTGATGGATTTCAAATTCATTTAATTGTGTTTAATTGCCTTGGTAACTGGTGCACGAAATTGCAAGACACTTTATGTGACAATTCCGCACAACTAACCAGCAAGTGCACTGGGTCATCCAAGTAATACCTTACGTGAGTAAGGGTCGATCCCACGGAGATTGCCGGCTTGAAGCAAGCTATGGTTATCCTGTAAATCTTAGTCAGGAGATTCAAATGATATGAATGATTTTGTTTACGAAAAGTAAATAACGTGAAATGAATGATACTTGTGATTTAGTAATGAGGAATAGGTTGAGGTTCTGGAGATGCTCTGTCGTCTGAATCTCTGCTTTCCTACTGTTTTCTTCTCCTACCACGCATGGCTTCTTCTATGGCTAGCTGTATGTTGGTGGATCACCGTTGTCAATGGCTACCATCCTTCCTCTCAGTGAAAATGGTCCAGATCCAGCTTCTGTACGGCTAATCATCTGTCGGATATCTCATCTCGGATGAAAAATTCTCTGAGTACAGCTTCCGCATGGCTAATCATCTGTCGGTTCTCACTTGTGTCGGAATAGGACCTCTCTGTCCTTTTGCACACTGTCATTGTGCCCAACATTCGTGAGTTTGAAGCTCGTTTGTTCTAACCTCTACCACGAAGGTTCTGATCTCACGAGTTTGAATGCTCTATTTTCAGGAGATGCAAGTCAAACTCGTGGATTACAAACCCAAGAGATACGCACTCAAGCTGTCGCCCAATGACTACGTTGAGCTCAGATAGAACAGAAGGGGTTGTCAAGCACGCGTTCATAAATTTGAGAATGATGATGAGTGTCACGGATCATCACATTCTTCATATTGAAGTACGAGTGAGTATCTTAGAACAGAAGCAAGCGTGATTGAATAGAAAACAATAGTAATTGCATTAATCTATTGAAACATAGCAGAGCTCCTCACTCCCACCTATGGGGTTTAGAGACTCATACCGTAGAAGATACAATATGAAATTTAAAATGTCATGAGTTACAAAATGAATCTCTAAAAGTAGTTCTTATACTAGACTAGTAACTTAGGTTTATAGAAAATGAGTAACTAGGTGTAGATAGTGTAGAAATCCACTTCCGAGGCCCACTTGGTGAGTGTTTGAGCTGAGCTTTCAAGCTTCCATGTGCATGTGCCTCAAATTGGAGTTAAACGCCACCCTGGGTGCCAAAATGGGCGTTTAACGCCAAGAAGTGTGCCAGTTCTGGCGTTTTACGCCAGAAAAGGTTTTCTCGCTGGCGTTTAACGCCAGTTTGGGCCATCAAATCTCGGACAAAGTATGGACTATTATACATTGCTCGAAAGCCCAAGATGTTAGATTTCCAGCCCAATTTAGAACACGCCAATTAGATTTTTGTAGCTCCGGAAAAACGCGTTTGAGTGCAGGGAGGTCAGAATCCAACAGCATTTGCAGTCCTTTCTCAGCCACTGAATCAGATATTTGCTCAGGTCCCTCAATTTCAGCCAGAAAATACCTAAAATTACATAATAATACACAAACTCATAGTAAAGTCCAGAAATGTGATTTTTGAATAAAAAATAATAAAAATATAATAAAAAGTGAATAAAACATGCTAAAAACTATATGAAAATACTACCAAAAAGCGTATAAAATATCCGCTCATCACAACACCAAATTTAAACTGTTGCTTGTCCCCAAGCAACTAGACAAATAACATCTCAGAGTCTTTAATGAAGCTGAAATTCAAATTAGATGAGCGGGGCTTATAGCTTTTTGCTTCTGAATAGTCTTGGCATCTCAATTATTCTCTAAAGCTCAGAATGATTGGATTCTTTAGGAATTCAGAATTCAGATAGTGTTATTGACTCTCCTAGTTTAAGTTTTGTTGATTCTTGAACACAGCTACTTTAAAAGTCTTGTTCGTGACCCTTAGCATTCTGTTTTTCAAAATGTACTTTAAGAATACATGAATGCCACGGACACTTAACTGGGTGAACCTTTTCAGATTGTGACTCAGCTTTGCTAGAGTCCCCAGTTAGAGGTGCCCAGAGTTCTTTAGCACACTCTTTTTGCTTTGGATCACCACTTTTACCACTCAGTCTCAAGCTTTTCACCTGGACCTTCATGACACAAGCACATGGTTAGGAACAGCTTAATTACGCTGCTTAGGCCATGATTTTATTCATTTGGGCTCTCTTATCCATTAATGCTCAAAGCCTTGGATCATTTTATCCTTACCTTTTAGTTTAAGGGGTTACTGGCTTTTTGCTCTTGTCTTTTGGTTTAAAGAACTTTTGGCTTTTTTTTTTTTAGAGTAAGCTTTCTTTTTCACTACTTTTTCTTGCTTCAAGAATCAATTTTATGATTTTTCAGATTATCAATAACATGTCTATTTTTCATCATTCCTTCAAGAGCCAATACATACTTGCATTTTTAGTATCAAAACATGCTCTGTTTATGCATTCATTCAGAGAGCTAAAGTAATGCCACCACATATAAATAATTTGAATTTTTCTTATTAATATACTCAAAATGGTTGCACCCTTATTCCTAAAAATCTACTATTTTATTTATGTTTAATGATGATAAGAGGAATAAATTATAGCCAATTTGGAAAATAAAAATAAAATACTACTCATGCAATTCGGATTTTATTAATTAAAATAATAGAAAATTAAAATGGAAATTTAAATACTACTAATACTTATTGAATAATAAGTAAAGACATAAAAATAAACTACTCTAATACTAATGCTTCATATATCTCTTGCAATAGGTTCAATAAAAGTTATCATAGAGTTAGGACTCAACAACCTTTAGCTTTGAAGGGTGTTGGCTCCTTCTATCTGTGGGACGTCTGGCACTTCAGGGGACAGCTTCTGGCGCTTCAGCTCCTATAGATCACGCCCCTGCTTCTCCTGTTCCTTGAGTAGTTTGCAGAGCATGCTGTTTTGATTTTGTTGCTCTTCTTTGAGTTGATCTATAGCTTCTTGCAGCTTGGTGACAGAATCTTCTAAGCGGGCCCAGAATTCAAATTGAGGAATTTCTGGGAGGAGCTCATGCGCCCTCCTCTTGATGGGGTTGTCTTGAACTTGAGTTCCATCCATCACCTTTTTGGTGATTGGGCGTTCAACTGGGATATATTCATCCACACCCATCTTTACCCCCGCATCTTTATATAACAGACTAATCAAGCTTGGGTAAGCCAATTTGGCATCAGTGGATTCCTTGTTTGCAAATATGTAAATTTCACTAGGGATCAGCTGATGAATCTCTACCTCTTACCCCAGCATAATACAGTGAATCATCACTGCCCTCTTGACAGTGACTTCAGAGCGGTTACTGGTTGGGAGTATAGAATACCCAATAAAATCCAGCCAACCTCTAGCAACTGGTTTGAGATCTCCTCTCTTTAGCTGGTTTGGGACACCTTTTGAATTAGTAATCTACTTGGTTCCAAGGAGGCATATGTCCTCTAGAACTTGATCTAGCCTTTTATCTTTGGCCATTCTCCTATTAAAGGACTCTGGATCATTTTGTAGTTGAGGAAGCTTGAGAACTTCTCTCACTTTGTCAAAGTGGAAGTAAATAATCTTCCCTCTGACCATAGTTCGAAAGGAGTAGAAAGCAGTTCCCTCTATTCTTTGCTTATCCGTCATCCACAGATTTGCATAGAATTTCTGGATCATGTTTCTTCCAACATGTATCTCAGAATTAGCCAGGACTTCCCAGCCCCTATTTCGAATCTGCTCTTGGATCTCCGGGTATTCGTCTTCTTTCAGATTGAACTTAACTTCCGGGATCACTGATCTTCTGCACACAATTTTGAAGTAATGGTCTACATGTTCTTTGGTGTAGAATTTCTCATGCATCCAAAGTGGTTTTGGATTGCTTTCTTTCTTGTCTCTTGAAGTGGTTTGTCTTCCTTTGGGAGCCATGAGATTAGTTTGTTTTAGCTCAGTGATAAACCATTATTTTATGGTTTATATTGTGTTTAATTGTGTGGTTTTATCGAATCTTTACCCACTTATTCATTAAATTAGCATGTATTTACAATTCCTTCCCAAAATTACTCCATGGTTGAAAACTTGCTTCCTAGAGACTTTCAACTATGTATTTTAATTCTCCTTTATCCCATTCGATGCTGTGATCTGTGTGTTAAGTGTTTCAGGCTTTATAGGGCATGAATGACTTGGAGATTGGAAAGGAGGCTTGCAAAAATGGAAGGAACACAAGAAATGGAGGAGATGACCAGCGAGAAGTGACGCGGACGCATGGCTCACGCGACCGCACGAAATAGAGGAAATTGCAGAGACGCGCTCGCATGCCTAACGCGAACGCATGGATTGGAAACTGCACAAGTGATGCAAATGCGTGGACGACGCGCACGCGTGACAAGGCAAAACGATGGATGACGCGAACGCCTGGATGACGCGATCGCGTGACGTGCGTGATCTGCAGAATCTGCAGAATTCGCTGGGGGCGATTTTGGCCCCAGTTTTGACCCAGTTCTCGGCCCAGAAAAGCATATTAACGCCAGGGAACATGCAGAGACCGAAAACAACATTCATTCTGCATAATTTTAGTTTTAGATTTGATTTTACTCCTCCTCTAGGTTTTCTCTCTACACATTCATAGTTCTTATGAATTTGATTTTATTGCTTTTTGGATTGGGATATTAAGAAGAGTTATTACCTCCACCAAGACTTCATCATTTTAGTTTGTTTTCCATTACTTGTCATTTACTTTTTCATATCCTTACTCTGTTCAGAATTACTATTGGATTATTTTTAGAATTTATTAATACAAAAACTATTTTTATTTTCGATTGATCTTTTGGATTATTATTTATCATGTCTCTCTTTATTTCTCTTTCTTATTTTGTGAAATTTACTTTCATAATGAGCGAGTAGTTCCATAACTTGATTGGGAGATGATTGAAGGGAGAACCTTGAGTTGGAACGCTCAAGAGAAAAATTGTAATTAGGTTTATTGTTGGATCGCCCTCTAGTCACTTACACTAGTCCTTCCCAAGGGAGAGGATTAGGACTTGTGAATAGAAATTGCGTTCCAACTCGCTTGACTTTCCTCTACTTAGTAAAGGATAACTAAGCAGAACAACCTTCAATTATCACTTTTATCTTGGGAAAACTCCATCAAGGATAGGGCTTCCAACTGATCTACTCCCGGTCAAGGTTTTTATTTAAATTACATAAATTCTCTGATTTAATTTTCTGTCTATCAAACTCAAACCCTTTTGGAAAATATCTGATTAATAAAATAGCACACCTTTCTACAACTCGTTGGGAGACGACCTGGGATTCATACTCCCAGTATTTTAATTCTAATTTTGTGACAACCCTTCTAAATTGATAGGCGGATTTTTGGTTAGTTAAGAGCTATACTTGAAACGCATCTCTTATAATAATTTCTTAACTCGCCAATTTCTGCCACGTCACTCAGGGATCACGGAAATCACACCAAACTTAGAGATTTGCTTGCCCTCAAGAAAAAATAAAAAAAAGAAGATGAATAGATGGAGAGAAGGATTCGAATGATGGGTGAAAAGGGGTTGGCCGAATGTGTTTTTAAAGGGGAGGGAGGGATGGGTTTCGAATTTTTGAAAAAGATAAGATGAAAGGTATGATTGATAAAAGATAAACATGATATGAAAAAGATAAGAATTTGAAAATTTAAAAAATATGACAAAGATAGGAGAAAGTTAAAGTTGAAATGTTGTTAATGTATCTAAGATAATATGAAGAAATTTAAAAATATTTGGAAAGAACTTAAAAAGATAAATGAGTTTTAAAAATGTTTTGGGAAAGAATTGAAAAGAATTGAAAAAGATTTAAAAAGAATTTAAAATATTAATAATTTTTGAAAATAGAAATTAAAAAATGAATGTTTGTAATATTTTGATGCAGAAAATTTTGAATTAAAACATGAAAATTCGAAAAAATTGGATTTGGAAACAAAATCACCGCCCATGTGCTGTTTTGGCGTTAAACGCCCAGAATGATAGCCATTCTGGCATTTAACGCCCATCTGGCAGGCCATTTGGGCGTTTAATGCCTAGCCAGGTATCCTGGCTGGCGTTAAACGCCAGAAATCCTTTGTGACTGGGCTGTTTTTGCTGAACGCCCAGGATGCTGCTGTTTCTGGCGTTAAACGCCCAGAATGATAGCCATTCTGGTGTTTAACACCTAGAATGATAGCCTTACTAGCGTTAAACGCCCAGAATAATAGCCATTCTGGCATTTAACGTCCAAAATGCCCCTTTACTGGCGTTTTGACACTAGTGAGCTCTTTTTTTCTGTGATTCCTCTGCTTTATGTCCTGAACCTTCATTTCCCTGACTTATTCACTGAAATTCATTAACGAACATGAATAACAAAATTAAATAGACTCATATAATTGTTATAAACATCTAATTTTTTATAATGGCTGGGTTGCCTCCCAGCAAGCGCTTCTTTACTGTCTTTAGCTAGACTTTACTGAGCTTTTAATTTAGTCTCAGTTTTGAGCACTCTTGCTCAACATTGCCTTCAAGATAATGTTTAACTCTCTGTCCATTAACAATAAACTTTTTGTCAGAGTCAATATCCTGAAGCTCTACATATCCATATGGTGACACACTTGTAATCACATATAGTCCCTTCCACCGGAATTTCAATTTCCTAGGGAATAATCTGAGCCTAGAGTTAAACAGCAGAACCTTCTGTCCTGGCTCAAAGGCTCTAGATGACAGCTTTCTGTCATGCCACCTTTTTGCTTTCTCCTTGTAAATTTTAGCATTTTTGAAAGCATTGAGTCTAAACTCCTCCAGCTCATTCAACTGGAGTAATCTTTTCTCTCCAGCTACCTTAGCATCAAGGTTTAGGAACCTGGTTGCCCAGTAGACCTTGTGTTCCAGTTCCACTAGCAGATGACAGGCTTTTCCATACACAAGCTGGTATGGAGAGGTCCCTATAGGAGTCTTGAATGCGGTTCTGTATGCCCACAGAGCATCATCCAGACTTCTTGCCCAATCCCTTCTACGGGTACTTACAGTCCATTCCAGGATTCGTTTTAGTTCTCTATTTGAGACTTCAGTCTGCCCATTTCTTTGTGGATGATATAGAGTTGCCACTTTGTAGTTAATTCCATATCGGATCAGAGCAGAGTCAAGCTATTTATTGCAGAAATAAGTGCCTCCATCACTGATCAGTACCCTAGGGACACCAAACCTGCTGAAGATATGCTTCTGGAGGAATTTCATCACTGTCTTAGTATCATTAGTGGGTGTTACAATTGTCTCTACCCATTTAGATACATAGTCTACTGCCACCAGAATATAAGTGTTTGAATATGATGGTGGGAAAGGCCCCATGAAGTCAATACCCCATACATCAAACAACTCAATCTCTAAGATCCCTTGCTGAGGCATGGCATAACCATGAGGTAGATTACCAGCTCTCTGGCAACTGTCACAGTTACGTACAAACTCTCGAGAGTCTCTATAGAGAGTAGGCCCGTAGAAGCCACATTGGAAAACCTTTGTGGCTGTTCGCTCACCTCCAAAATGTCCTCCATATTGTGATCCATGGCAATGCCATAGGATCTTCTGTGCCTCTTTTCTAGGCACACATCTACGGATTATTCTGTCTGCACATCTCTTAAAGAGATATAGTTCATCCCGCAAGTAGTACTTTGCATCAGAAACCAATTTTTTTGTTTGCTGCCTACTGTACTCTTTGGGTATGAATCTCACAACTTTATAGTTTACAATGTCTGCAAACCACGATACTTCCTGAATGGCAAAGAGTTGCTCATCCGGAAAGGTTTCAGAGATCTCAGTAGGAGGGAGGGACGCTCTTGCTACTGGTTCTATCCGGGACAGGTGATCAGCTACTTGGTTCTCTGTCCCTTTTCTGTCTCTTATTTCTATATCAAACTCTTGCAGAAGCAACACCCATCTTATGAGTCTGGGTTTTGAATCCTACTTTGTGAAGAGATATTTTAGAGTAGCATGGTCAGTGTACACAATCACTTTTGATCCTATTAAATAGGATCTGAAATTGTCAATGGCATAAACCACTTTAAGAAACTCCTTTTCTGTGGTTGTGTAATTCTTGTTCGCGTCATTTAAAATACGGCTAGCATAATAAATGACATGCAGAAGCTTGTCATGCCTCTGTCCCAATACTGCACCAATGGCATGGTCACTAGCATCACACATTAGTTCGAATGGTAGTGTCCAGTCTGGTGTAGAAATGACTGGTGCTATGACCAGCTTAGCTTTTAGAGTCTCAAAGGCCTACAGACGCTCTGTGTCAAAGACAAATGGTGTATCAACGGCTAGTAGATTGCTCAGAGGTTTTGCAATTTTTGAAAAATCCTTTATAAACCTCTTATAGAATCCTACATTCCCCATAAAGCTTCTGATTGCCTTAACATTGGCAGTTGGTGGTAATTTTTCAATTACCTCTACTTTAGCTTGATCCACCTCTATTTCCTTGTTCGAAATTCTGTGCCCAAGGACAATTCCTTCAGTCAACATAAAGTGACATTTCTCCCAGTTTAAAACCAGGTTAGTCTCTTAGAACCTTTTCAGAACAAGTGCTAGATGGTCAAGACAGGAGCTGAATGAGTCTCCAAATACTGAGAAGTCATCCATGAAGACTTCCAAAAATTTCTCTACCATATCAGAGAAGATAGAGAGCATGCACCTCTGAAAGGTTGTAGGTGCATTGCACAGACCAAATGGCATCCTTCTGTAGGCAAATACTCCAGATGGATATGTGAATGCTATTTTCTCTTGGTCCTGAGGATCTACTGCAATTTAGTTGTAACCTGAATAGTCATCCAAAAAGTAGTTGTATTCATGACCTGCTAGTCTCTCTAGCATCTGGTCTATGAATGGTAAAGAAAAATGATCCTTTCTGGTGGCTGTTTTGAGCCTTCTGTAGTCAATACACATACGCCACCCTATAACTATTCTTTTGGGAATCAGTTCATTCCTTTCATTATGAACCACTATCATACCTCCCTTCTTGGGTAAAACTTGGACAGGGCTCACCCAAGGGCTATCAGAAATAGGATAAATAATTCTAGCCTCTAGTAACTTAGTGACCTCTTTCTGCACCACCTCCTTCATGGTTGGATTCAGCCGCCTCTGTGGTTGAATCACTGGCTTAGCATCATCCTCCAATAGGATCTTGTGCATGCATCTGGCTGGGCTAATGCTCTTGAGATCACTTCTGGACCATCCAAGAGTTGTCTTGTGTGTCCTCAGCACATGAATTAATACTTTCTCTTCCTGTGGCTCTAAAGCAGAGCTTATGATCACAGGAAAAGTGTCATCTTCTCCTAGAAATGCATATTTCAGGGATGATGGCAGTGGTTTGAACTCAAGTTTAGGAGGCTTTTCCTCTTTCTGAGGAGTTTTCGGAGGCTTTTCTGTTTCCTCTGGTTCCTCCAGATCAGGCTGGACATCTTTAAAGATGTCTTCTAGCTCTGATTCGAGACTCTCAGTCATATTGACCTCCTCTACCAAGGAGTCAATAACATCAATGCTCATGCAGTCTTTTGAGGTGTCTGGATGCTGCATAGCTTTGACAGCATTCAACTTAAACTCATCCACATTGACTCTCAGGGTTACCTCCCCTTTTTGGACATCAATGAGGGTTTGTCCAGTCGCTAGGAAACATCTTCCTAGAATGAGAGTTGCACTCTTGTGCTCCTCCATTTCCAGCACCACAAAGTCAGTGGGAAAGGCAAATGGCCCAACCTTGACAATCATGTTCTCAATTATGCCTAATAAAATTTTAATAGAGCCATCAGCAAGTTGGAGGCATATCCGTGTTGGTTTAACTTCATCAGTCAAACCAAGCTTTTTGATAGTGGATGCAGGTATCAGGTTAATACTTGCCCCAAGATCACATAGAGTTGTCTTGGTACAAGCATCTTCTAATGTGCATGGTATCATAAAGCTTCCGGGATCTTTAAGCTTCTCTGGTAAGCTTTTCAGAATGACTGTACTGCATTCTTCAGTGAGGAAAACTTTTTCAGTTTCTCTCCAATCCTTCTTATGACTTAAGATCTCTTTCATGAACTTAGCATAAGAGGGTATTTTCTCAAGTGCCTGTGCAAACGGAATCTTTATTTCAAGGGTCCTAAGATAGTCTGCAAAGCAGGCAAATTGTTTATCCTGTTTCGCTTGGCGGAATTTCTGAGGATAAGGCATCTTGGCTTTATATTCTTCAACCTTAATTGCTGCAGGTTTATTTCCTACAAAAGTGGTTGGAGAAGCCTGCTTAAGGGGGTTGTTATCAGCACTTTCAGGTGTCTGATCCCTCATTGGCGTTTGAACGCCAGAATCATTCCTCTCTGAGCTCTTACTATCCTCAGAGGGATTTTGGGCAGTGGTTTGGTCATCCTCTGTCAGTTGTTCCTTTCTTGGCTTTCTACTGCTTTGAGTTGAGACATTCAATGTCTTCCCACTCCTTAAATGAACAGCTTGGCACTCTTCTGTTATCTGTTTAGATAACTGCTGTCTTGTCTGATCCAATTGTGCTTCCATATTCTTTTTAGCATTTTTAGTGTCTTGTAGCATCTCTTTAAATTCTGCTAACTATTTTTTTATAAAAAGTAATTGCTGATTGAGTTCAGCAACTTGTTCTAGAGGGCTATGTTTAGTGGATACTGCTTTAGCCTCTTCTTTCATTGAGGACTCACTACTTAAGTACAGATGTTGATTTCTAGCAACTGTATCAATGAGCTCTTGAGCCTCTTCAATTGTCTTTCTCATGTGTATAGATCCACCAGCTGAGTGGTCTAGAGATATCTGGGCCTTTTCTGTAAGCCCGTAGTAGAAGATGTCTAACTGCACCCATTCTGAAAACATTTCAGAGGGGCATTTCCTTAGCATCTCTGTACCTCTCCCGGGCATTATAAAGGTATTGATTATCCTCTTGTTTAAAGCCTTGGATGTCCAGCCTTAGCTGTGTCATCCTTTTTGGAGGGAAATATTAATTCAGGAATTTGTCTGATAACTGTTTTCATGTTCTTATGCTTGTTGTGGGTTGGTTATTTAACCACCTCTTAGCTTGATCTTTTACAGAAAATGGAAACAGTAATAATCTGTAGACATCCTGATCTACTTTCTTATCACGTACTGTGTCAGCAATTTGTAAGAACTGTGCCAGAAACTCAGTAGGTTCTTCCTGTGGAAGACCGGAATACTAGCAATTTTGCTGTACCATAATAATGAGTTGAGGATTTAAGTCAAAACTGCTGGCTCTGATGGGGAGTATACAGATACTACTCCCATATGAAGCAGTAGTGGGGTTAGCATATGACCCCAGAGTCCTTCTGGACTGTTCATTTCCACTTAGGTCCATGATGGGGAAAGGGAGATGATGTGGATTGTAAATAAAAAATTTTCTCTTTTTTTTTTGAAAACCAAAATTAAAAGAAAATAAAATAAAATAAAATAAATGAAAAATTGAATATAAGTTCAAAAATTAGAAGAAAAAGAAATAAAAGAAAATTGAAAACTAAAATAATTAATTAATTAAAAAGATTTGAAAAATTGTGGGTGAGGATTTTCGAAAAATGAAGAGAGAGAAAGCGGTTAGGAAGTTTTGAAAAATATATGTCTTAAAATTAAAGATACTTGTAAGAAAATAAATAAAAGAAAAGATTTAAAAAATATATGATTTTAAAATTTTAAAGATTGAAATTTTCTTAACAAGAAAACACCAAACTTAAAATTTTTCAATCAAAATAATAAAATAGGACAAGTAATTAAAAAATTATAAAAAAAAAGAAAAAGATTTTGAAAAATTTTATAAAAGATTTTCGAAAAATATAAAAATAAAATTGAAAAAGAATTTGTTTTGAAAAATATTTAAAAAGATAAATTTTTTTTTAAAATTAAAATTTTGACTTGACTAACAAGAAACTACCAAATTTTAAAAATTTTGACTAAGTCAATCGAAGAAATTTGAAAATGATGAGTAAATAAAGGAAAAGATATTTATTTTGATTTTTTTGAATTTAATGAGGAAAGAGAAAAATAATAAAAAGACACAAGACTTAACAATTTTGGATCAAAACAAAGAAAACAACCAAGAACACCTTGAATGTCAAGATGAACACCAAGAACACTTTGAATGTCAAGATGAACACCAAGAACTAATTTTTGGAAATCTTTAAGAAAATAAAAACACAAAGGACACCAAACTTAAAAATTTTTATACTTTGGACACTAATAATTCGAAAATGCACAAGAAAAACAAGGAAAGACACAAAACAAGAAAAACTAAAGATCAAACAAGGAAAATAAACAAGAACAACTTGAAGATCAAGAAAGAACAAGGAACATAAAACTCGAAAATATGAAGAATAAAAAGAGCATACAATTCAAAAAATTGAAGGAAAATAAAAACATGCAATTGACACCAAACTTAAAACATGAAACTAAACTCAAACAGAAGACTCAATTATTAGTTTATTGGTTTTTATCTATCTATTAAAAATTTTTGAAAAAATCTAGAAAAAGAAAACAAGGATTTTAAAATTTTAACAAAAACAATAATAAAAAACTCAAAGAAAAATTAAAGATTAATAAAGAAAAATAAGATTTTTGAAAGATTTTTGAAAAGAAAATAAAAGACTCAAATTTAGTGACTCTAAACCAAAAAGATAAATTTTTCCTAATCTAAGTAACAAGATAAACCGTTAGTTGCTCAAACTCGAATAATCCCCGACAACGGTGCCTAAAACTTGGTGCACGATATTACAAGACACTTTATGTGACAATTCCGCACAACTAACCAGCAAGTGCACTGGGTCATCCAAGTAATACCTTACGTGAGTAAGGGTCAATCCCACGGAGATTGCCGGCTTGAAGCAAGCTATGGTTATCCTGTAAATCTTAGTCAGAAGATTCAAATGATATGAATGATTTTGTTTATGAAAAGTAAATAACATGAAATGAATGATACTTGTGATTTATTAATGAGGAATAGGTTGAGGTTCCGAAGATGATCTGTCATCTGAATCTCTGCTTTCCTACTTTTTACTTCTCCTACCACGCAAGGCTTCTTCTATGGCCGGTCGTATGTTGGTGGATCACCATTGTCAATGGCTACCATCCTTCCTCTCAGTGAAAATGGTCCAGATACGGCTTCTGTACGGCTAATCATCTATCGGATCTCTCATCTCGGATGAAAAATGCTCTGAGTACAGCTTCTGCACGGCTAATCATCTATCGGTTCTCACTTGTGTCAAAATAGAACCTCTCTGTCCTTTTGCACATTATCAGTGTGCCCAACGTTCGTGAGTTTGAAGCTCGTTTGTTCTAACCTCTACCATGAAGTTTCTGATCTCACGAGTTTGAATGCTCTGTTGTCAGGAGATGCAAGTCAAACTCGTGCATTAGAAACCCAAGAGATACGCACTCAAGCTGTCGCCCAATGACTATGTTGAGCTCGAATAGAACGGAAGTGGTTGTCAAGCACGCGTTCATAAATTTGAGAATGATGATTAGTGTAACGGATCATCACATTCTTCATATTGAAGTATGAGTGAGTATCTTACAACAGAAGCAAGCGTGATTGAATAGAAAACAATAGTAATTGCATTAATCTATTGAAACACAGCAAAGCTCCTCACCCCCACCTATGGGGTTTAGAGACTCATGTCATAGAAGATACAATATGAGATGTAAAATGTCATAAGTTACAAAATGAATATCTAAAATAGTTCTTATACTAGACTAGTAACTTAGGTTTACAGAAAATGAGTAACTAGGTGTAGATAGTGCAGAAATCCACTTCCGGGCCCACTTGGTGAGTATTTGGGCTGAGCTTTCAAGCTTCCATGTGCATGTACCTCAAATTGGAGTTAAACGCCACCTTGGGTGCCAAAATGGGCATTTAACGCCAAGAAGTGTGCCAGTTCTGGCGTTTTACGCCAGAAAAGGGTTTTTGGCTGGCGTTTAATGCCAGTTTAGGCCATCAAATCTCGGGTAAAGTATGACCTATTATAAATTGCTGGAAATCCCAAGATATTAGCTTTCCAGCCCAATTTAGAACGTGCCAATTGGATTTTTTGTAGCTCCAGAAAAATACGTTTGAGTGCAGGGAGGTCAGAATCCAACAGCATCTGTAGTCCTTTCTCAGCCTCTGAATCAGATATTTGCTAAGGTCCCTCAATTTCAGCCAGAAAATACCTAAAATTATAGAAAAACACACAAACTCATAGTAAAGTCTAGAAATATGATTTTTGAATAAAAAATAATAAAAAATATAATAAAAAGTGAATAAAACATGCTAAAAACTATATGAAAACACTACCAAAAAGCGTATAAAATATCTGCTCATCAGTAACTGGAAAGAGAAAGTTGAAATTAATATGATGGCATTAATTGATTACACGTTACTAGGCATGGGGTTTTAGAAACTTAATTCATTTTAATTTTCTTTCTTAATTCCATTGAAAGCTTTTCTGCATTCTCTCTCTTCTCTCTCTTCTCTTTCTTTAGTTTTCGGTCATGTCACAGAAAAGAAGAAGAAGCAACTTATCAGAGGTAAAGCACTGTAACAGAGAAGCTAGAAGCAAGGAAATGGCTAAGGTGAGGATGTTTTTAGCTACAGGAAGATCCAAGTTAGGGTGTGGCTGAGATCTTTGCCACTAATAGTAAGATGTGGTGAAAAAGTCTCAAGCTCTCCATACCCAAAAATGGAAGAAATCTATTTCGGTCAGAGAAGAAGATACCTGAGGCATGGCTCATCTCTACTTTGTAGTCACCCATCACAGAAAGTAGCTAGAGAGGCTACGTGAAGGAGGAAGCAAAAGTGGAGCAGGAGGAGCTGTCAAGGATCAAGCACTCATCAAGGGTCAGAAATTCTTCTTGGGGACCAAGTCAAGATGGAAGGCTCAGATTGATGAATCTTGAGGAGATGGGATGAGAGTGAGGTAATTGCATGTTGGATTTTGCATTCGGTTTCCTCTTCTCTCTCTCTGGTCGAACCGGTTTTGATGTTGAAGAAGAAGAAGATTAGCTCGGTTCAACCGTTTCAACCTTGGAGGCTTTCCCTTCTATAATAAGGGTGAACAGCCAAGGCTTGAAGCAAAGAGAAAAGAGTGGAAAGCACAGAGTTCTCATAGCTACCCAAGCTAACAGAAGTTCTTCTCCTTCAATGTGTTTCATGTTGTATTTTTCTGTTTAGTTTTGTCTATTTTGAGTCTCATGAAAAAAGGCAAACAGTGAGGTTTGTATGAAAAAGCCATAGAGCGGAAAAAGGCAGAGTATACAAAATTAAAAGAAAAAGATATAAATGTCCTAGAGGTCCTTTATACATCTGTGTTGTGTTTCATGATTCTGTGGGAATCCCCATGCAAGTTGGGTTAGCACTTAGTAGTTGAAAGCTTGGTAAGGTGACCAAGTCAAGTTCAGGATTGGAGATAGATTCTGGACTTGTCCCGGATAGGAAGGGTAGTTCCTAGGGAGAATTGGTGTCTGTAATCAAGATGATTATAGTGAAATTCCATCATTGTTGTGATGGAGACTGGATGTAGGCTGCATTGCACTTGGCAGCTGAACCAGGATACTTCTTGGTGTGATTCTCTCTCTCTCTCTTCTACTCCATTTTAGTTTCTGTTGCTAAGGAGACAAAATTGAAAAATATCTCCTGACTGGGTACGAGACAAAAAGAAAATGTCTCGTGTCTGGTTATGAGACAAAACGCAGAAAAATCTCCTGAAACTAATTTAAAAGGCATAAAGTATTACTCAGCAAAAAGGGGCTAAGATTCATCCCC
>NC_029787.2:99484152-99495888 GCF_000816755.2 Arachis ipaensis | reverse complement strand
TCTTAGCCATTAATTAACCATCAATATTTATTTCCAATTTTCAAAGAAATCAGCAATACAGTGTTGAGTCACAGGCTCCTATTTTAATATTAAGTATATAAAGTAGTCGTAATACTTCTTGCTATCAGAGTGGTGCAGCTGGAAGCGTGACATTCTGGTAGTGAGGGTGTTACATTATGGTATCAGAGCGTTCTTTCCTGTAGAGCCTGAGGAATGGACCGACTATGCTTCAATTGCATATTCTGAGAATTTTTCATGTAATAGGTCTTGTTCAGATAACGAGAATTAGAGCCTTATGTACATGACGCTCTATTGGTTAACGCCATTAGTCTTGCATTGCATAATTCCTGGTATTTAGTTTGGTCGGCTTAACATTGGTGAATTATATATATATATATATATATATATAAGCACTAATGGGTTATCATAGACGATTTGCGAGTCATATATAACGCGAGTCGCAGGTTTTGGGAACGTTAGAAACTAAGTTCTAAAGATTAGTTCCGTTTCGACATATAATATTTATTCGTGCTTGACATCATCTTTTTCTTTATCAATTGTATTGGAATCTTTAGTTCTTGATTTCTTCTTGGAATGTGTTTTGGATATTTTTCTACCATGTCTTGTCATTCATATATATCCTTATTTGATTATGTTCCTAATTGTTGCTTGAATCTTTAAGGAACATTCAACCTTAACACTGTTCATAAATTTGGTATTTGTTGATTTATTCTCGAACTAGTTTTGGTGTAATGCATAATCCTTGATTCCTAAACCATTTGAAATCTTAAGAGTCGCAATTCGTAGTAAACTGATTATACGATTTAGTTCTCCTGTTTCATGTCCTACAACTATTGTGTGTCCTGCTCAGACTACAATCTTTGGTTTTGTGTTTCTTAGTAAAAATGATAAAAACTGACCTTGTTTTGATAAAATGTATCAATTCCAGTAGCTTTCTTCTACAACTCTTATCTTCGAATCTCTTTTGAAAATAGTCTCATTCCGGTTTTTTTCTACTTGATTTTGATTGTAACCATTATTTAAATTCTGAATATGACAACCTTTGATTTTGTAAGTACTTTCCTATAAAAAATAAATAATTTCTTTATATAGTTACAACATGCTTCTATCTAAAAGTACTACTTAGTCTTTATTTATTTTTACAAGAATACTTTATCTTAGATGTTCTTATTTGAACATAATTTGATCCTTTTGCAACATTATTCAAATTTTTATGCATATATATATACTTAATTATGTATCTACGAATTCTTCAAACTTCCTAAAGCAAGATTTCTGTTTTCATTCCAGTTAATTTTCATTTAATAAATTTCACACAAATCATTTTAATTTGAATTTGATTTAGCATAATATAATATTTACCTTTGTTTAATTTTTTTTGAAAAATATTGAATTTATATACTTTCTTTAGAAAAAGATAAACCAATTCCCTTAAGTTCAATTTAAAGTTGTTCTAAATTGTTGTACTCTCTTTCCTATTATTGTCCATGTCGAAACTCTTTGATTCAAAATTCCTTCTTAAGCTTTCGAATTAACTTCCTTTACACTACATTTCATTGCTTATATACATCCTTGTCTGTTGATAATCTCATGTATTCTTTCAAATCCTTGCGAAGTACCATCCTTGTTCAACGGCGAACCTGAGTATTCTGCCAATTTTTTGCAAATACCGTTTGTGTCATTTGTAATCTTCTCAAGTTTAGTATTTCTTATGTGTTAGTTTTTAGGGACGTGATTTGTGTACGCAGAAAGTGAATTTGGTAAGTGTACGAGGTTAAAAGGAGTCGGGAGTTTCGAGGTAACGCAAACATCTATATTTTGTTCAGTTCCCTCAATTGCTTATTTTATATCTTCTCTTTTTATTAGGTAAGATGATCTTCCTCTTAAGTTTATCTATTCCTTGTGGACCTTTAATTTGATTGCGTTCCTACACATTCCCTTGGATTTCGCAAACGACGTCCTTGACTCTGGTCGCTTTCTTGTGAATCTTGTACTTTGATTCAACTTGAATTCAATTCTAACGAATGCACTATTTTCTTTTCATCGTCTCCATTGAAGTTCTTTAATCTCTCCATATGTTCGCCTCTTATTGTAAACTGCTATTTGAATCTTTAAGAACGTCTATCCTTGTCATTATACTTCTCTTTATGAAATTTTGTACTCTTTGACAAAACGTTGGAATTGTTTTGGGTACGATGCCGACCTTTGAACCTTTGAAAATGTAAAGTGCCCCTTTTTATTATATTATATTGGCTTATGTGTTCTAAATCGTGCCGTTCAATTTGATGTGTCATTCCTTCTTCTCTTTTCTTGAAATGTAATTTAAATTTCCTTGCTTCGCCATTTGTACCTTACGCATATCTTGATTGTTTACACTTCTGACTATGTTAAAACCCTTGCAACACAGTTATTGATTTCATATTCTTCCATGAACTATGAAACCCCCGTGATCATTTGAAGTTGTTCTGCAATAATGCGTCACCATAGTCTTTAATCATTCCTTTTTATGAAATCTCATACTTTTTCGACCAAGCTTGGATATGTTTCAAACTAACACGCTGAATTTCTTCTTACTGATCCTATTGAATTTCTTTGATCCAAAGGTTATCCTTGAAGTTGTCAACTGATTTCTTTCTAGAAACTTCATTGCTTGAGCATCCTTGTTTACCTGCAATTGCATCTATTCTTTCAAATTCTCGCGAACGCAGTTCTTAGCGCTTTTTCTTTCTTTTCTATGGTCTATTATCCTTTTGAGTATACTCGAGATTAGTTTTGGTATCTTGTGCGACCATTAGACTTAGTAAACGACACCTTAGTCCTTTAGGACACGTTTGGTGAATGCAAAAGGTGAAACTCGTAAGTGTACGACGTCACAGGGAGTTGTAAGACCTTGTTTTATGTGAAAGAGTTCTGTTGATATGGGACTTATGACCAGTAGTAAGGTTTGCAAAGTGTTTAACAAAGTTGAGAACCTTCGGATGAGTTGTCCAATAAAGTACAGTTGAGAATGGTGGAGATAAGTTATGTTGAAGTATGAATAGTTGAATCTCTAAAGTTGGTATAGGATTAGTATGCAGACGTTAAGCACATCATTTTAACCATGGCTTGTTTTATAACCTTTTGCCACCTTGCTTTACCATCACATGTTTGAAACATATCACCTTGTACATCAAGCCTATCTTTTAACTTCTGTTTCGCATAACACTTATATCCTTTATACTTTTATGCCATATGAAAATTCTGGTATTTGAAACTATATAAATATATATACTGAGAACTTTTTGCCTTTTCTTTAAATAAGTTCAAGAGTGAAGTAATATGAAATCTCTTTTATTCCTATCAATTTTCGAGGACGAAAATTTTTATAAGGTGGGTAGGATGTAAGACCCAAGACCTTTGAAAAGTTTTATTTTGAACTAATCCCAAATTATATATTTATTTATAGTTTTAATTTCAGAAATTATTCTTATTGAAAATAATTAAAGGCAATTAGTTAGATTTAAAATAAATTAAGGTTTTTATCCAAACTCTATACCTATGGATTATTTTTCTATTTATGATTTAAAGTTCTAGAAATTTGAAAATAATGAGGTTTGGCTATTGAAATTAGAATTTTGTTTAATTTTATAATTATTGAATTATTTTCTATATTTAAATTATAAAGTTGGTAGTTATGAGATAATAATAATTTTATATGATTCGATTTTAGATGCTTTATATTTATATCATTTAATACTTTAAGTTAAAGGTAAAGAAAATTAATTATATTACCGTGTATTTTCAATTAGAGTAATTTATTAAGAATCAATTAGTACTTTTATACCACAAATAATATTTTAAAGTAATTTTAGAGATCAAATTAGTTTTCCAAATATTAATACTTTATGCTCCAATTTTATAAAAAATTACCAAACTATCCCTATACCTAATTTTTACCAAAACCCTAAATCTCCAAAATATCACCCTAACCCTAATTTTCCCAAAAACCTAGCCGCCATACCTACTTCAGCCACCGAATCCCTTTTTTCCCCAAACCCAGAAGCAAATTCATGGAAGAAAAGAAAGAAAGAAACAGAGGGATCAAAAGAGATAGAAGGAGAGGAAGAGGAGGGGAAGCTGTCCGCGCCCTGCACCGCGTCGCTTCCTCACCGCCGTGCTGCTTCGCCGTCCATAGGGAGTCATCGTCGCTGCCGATCCACCACGAGCCGCCATCGCTAGTCAACAACAAAGAGAGAGAGAGCCGCGAGGAGGAGTAGTTCGCGCCACCCAGTCGCCGTCATCGTCCTCGCCGCGCCGCCGTCGAGCCCGCTGAGCAGAAGCCCATCACTGCCATTCACGCCTCTAACGCCATCCGAGAAGCTTCCATGGCCGTTGCCGTCGAGCTCACAAGTGAGAGAAAGAGAGTTTCAGGTGAGAAGGAAAGGTGTTGCACCGCCGTTCTTTACTGCGCAGCCCCCGCCATGCCTTGTCGTCGCCAGAGCTGCCACCACCACCTCTCACCGCCAAGGGGAAACCTTGCCTACGTTGCTGCCTTCTGGGCCAGATTTACTGGTAACCCTGTTTCTTGCTTTCTTGAACCATGTTCCACTTCTATTCTGTCTCACTGTTCTGATTATTGTTGGTGTCTCTGCTGCCTTAATCACTCAGATTAATGCTACCGCCGCTAGAACAGGTTTCCTAGTCTGATTTCTGCTTCTTGCGTCTCCACCGTTCTATTTTTCTGTAGCTGCAATGAGTTTTCCATCTAGAACCCTTATAATTATTGTTGTCATATGCTTGTTCTAATTCAATTTTTGATATATGTCCATGTGTTCGGTTTCTTAAAACTGTTTCAGTCAATGTCATTGCAATTCATATTGACACGGTTGTTATAAGAGGCATCGGGGCTGTTGTTGTTTCCGTGGGGGTTATTGTTGTCACTGTCACCATGAATTGAAAGAAAAGGGAATTATCACGATAAGTTACGTGGACTCAGCTAACTGAGGTTGGGGTTTTTCTTAAAATCTATTTTACATTATAGAGTTGTGATAAATAGATATTGATGCAAAAATATATACTTTTGTGATTATATTTGTCTTGTGGATGTGATGGTTTGTTGGACTGGATTATTGGGTGCTTGATTGCATGAGTGGTGTATGGTTGTTGATAAAAACCGGTTTGAAATGTTATTTACTTGATTATTATGAAGGGTGGATTTTTCTTGGTTTTGGAGTTTACTTGGTAATATAAATGAATTGATTTTGGAAATAATTTGAGAAATATTTGGATGGGACCCAAAAGGGGTGGCAGTGTCCAAGTTTTAGAGGAGATGCTGCCGAAATTTTATAAAATTGGAAGTTTTATTTGAAGTAATTAATTAAAAAGATTTGTTTTTAAACATTATATGTTTTAAGATTGATTTATTTATCAAAGAAAGAATTATGTTTTGAATTGGGATTGTTAATGGAAAGAAGGATGACGAGGGTTTTCTTTGAAATATGGTTTTTGAATAAATTTGGAAATGAGATTTGGATTGATGAATGATTATGATGTTGAGAATGTTGAAAATATTGAGATATCGATTGAGAATGTTGAGATATGAACTTTGAATTATTCATATGGCTTATGAATTTCAATTATCTGAGATACGAGGTTCCCTGGATAAAGTACCATGGCTTGTCACCACATCTACCAGGTTGAAAACTCGATACTCTGTTGACCCTACGACGTAAGTGTGACCGGGCACTATATAAATTCCCGGGAATGTAACCCCCATTGAGAAATATTGATTATTTGAGAAAAATCTATGCATAGACTCTTGGGGATGCACGTCGAGGGACAGTCTAAGTTTTTTCAGACTTGTTGGGTTGGCTGGATAACCGACAGATGAGCCTCATTAGCCATAGGACAGGCATACACCATATGCATTTATATGCTTTGCTTAGGTTTGAACTTGTTTTGGTTTGCCTAATTGCTAAACTATTCTTAACTGCTACTTGAACTATTTGCTGTAACTGCTACCTAAACCTGTGCTTTTCTTGTCTGTCTTGCCTGTGTTTGTTCTGGCGTGCTACATTTGAGAATGAACTTTGGTGCTGAATTAATGATTGTGTTGATTGATTGCGTGGTTAGTTTCTGATTGAGATTTGCTTATAAGAAAAGAAAGATTTTGGGTTTCTGAAAGATTAAACATTGTTTATTTGAAAAGGTTTTGAACAATTAGCTATTGGTTTTTAAAAGGATTCATAGGGCAATGATAATCACTGAGTTTGAAAACAGTTTTCTTATTAAATATCTTCTTATGACAATTCTGAAACTCCGTGGTGAGACCGTGTGGTTAGGTTCTCACCCCCTACAGCTTTACCTTTTCAGGAACCGGATGAAGAAGCTTTATGAAGAGTTATACTGCGTTTGGTTTATATGTTGTTGTACTAATTAGATTGTTTCTTCCCTCGTCTTTGTTATTACAATTTTATAAGAGGGATAGGAGTTGTATGTTTTATATATATATTATATTATAAGATATTATGTAAGAAGTCTTGTATATAAATCTATGCCTGCTTGTTTTCTTTTTCTTAAGATAAAGTATTTATTTCCGGTTTTCAAAGAAATCAGCGATATGGTGTCGAGTCACAGGCTCTTATTTTAATATTAAGTATATAAAGTAGTTGTAATACTTCTTGCTATCAGAGTGGCGCAGTCGAAAGCGTGACATTCCGGTAGTGAGGGTGTTACATCAAGAATATGTTTTTAAGCTTTCTTCTTTGCATGTTACATGCTTGATTAAATGCCTATAAACTCTTTGAATTTTGCTTCATTTGTTCTAACGATTAAGAAGTTAGTTAATGAATGCAGGGTAGTTAATAAGAATTAACTAATATATGGGACTTAGGACTTAAGAGCATCAGCTTATGATTTGATATTACTAAAACGGAGTTAGAAATGTGTAGCCACATTGCCTTCATTACTTATATTCTATTGGATCTGAAGAAATTAGAGATGCAATGGTAGTGTATTTTGGCATTGTAGTTAGATTCTATTAACAAAATTAGAGAGAGAATTTTATGCTCTAAATTGAAAACTGTTATGTCATAATCATTTATGAATTGTAACGTGGTGTTTTATTTTTTATAAATTGCTATTGTCATGATCATTCTACTTGCTCACTCATTACTTATTTAATCCATGATTTCAGTTTAGGTTATTTACCTACAAGAATACACTATTTTTTTTAACCCACTACATTTTCATTTGACATATAAAATTGTGGTTTTTAACTTGCATGCTGGATTAGTAGATAATATAAATAGACTTAAATGTATTGTATAAGAAATCAAGGCAATAATGTACAGTTGTTGAATGTATACGAACATTCAGATTACATGATCTATTTTATTTTTGTTCGATGAAAAGGGAAACTAAAACCCGCTTATTTAAGTATTGTCCTTTTTTTCTTTTAATATTACAATGCACATTTTCTAAATGTATGCAAAACATTTTCAAAGATACAACAATGGTTGGTGATTCTCATAATTTTCTATCTGTGGATATAACAATAATAATGTAAGTTTTTATTTGCTTTTCAAGTCGTATTTGTGACTTCAGTTCTTTTATGCAATAGTTTGGCTATTAAAATTTCTCATAGTTTTAAGTTGTATTGGTTCTTAATTAATAAGCTCTATTGAGAGTAAATAATAATTAATTCTTTTTCTTATTTGGCAGTACTATCAGTTATGAATGTGAACCGTCATTGTCTCGGGAAAAAAAATTTGGCTAGATAGTTTCTATGTAACAAACAATATCCTTTAAATTAGGTTTAAAAAAGGAAAAAAAAGAATTAAATGGTAGTTAAGAAAATGCTTAGTTTGATAAAAGAATTGCTCATGAAATAATTTAAGGTGACTTTTTTTAGGGATTTAAATGAGGTATTATTTTATTTAGTTTCAACATGTGTGCTTGTTTGAATTTTTTAACATACTTTGCGGAATAAAAGGATGTCTATTTAGTATTTTAAGGACTTTAAATTCTTCTATTATAAGCTTTAAACTGCTTATGTGAATTAAGTAGTTTTGATGATTTTAAAGTTCGATTCTGGACTATTATTAAGACGCGAGCTTTAGAATTTTGCATATTAAAAGAGGCAAATGTAGAATGGCCAAATCTAGTGCAATGGTTGGAGCTAGCAATTTTTAGTCTATGGTTAAAATTGTTCTTTATTAGCATAACGAGTGATGAGTGGATAATTTATACGCTTTTTGGCATTGTTTTTACATAGTTTTCAGTGTGATTTAGTTAGTTTTTAGTATATTTTTATTAGTTTTTAATTAAAATTCACATTTCTGGACTTTACTATGAGTTTGTGTGTTTTTCTGTGATTTCAGGTATTTTCTGGCTGAAATTGAGGGA
This sequence comes from Arachis ipaensis, assembly GCF_000816755.2. NCBI lineage: Eukaryota > Viridiplantae > Streptophyta > Magnoliopsida > Fabales > Fabaceae > Arachis > Arachis ipaensis. Next base: position 99,487,482 of record NC_029787.2, on the reverse strand, counting down.
CTTGAGCAAAAATCAGATTCAGAGGTTGAAGAAGGACTACAGATGCTGTTGGATTCTAGCCTCCCTGCACTCAAAGTGGATTTTCTGGAGCTACAGAACTCCAAATGGCACGCTCTCAATTGCGTTGGAAAGTAGACATCCAGGGGTTTCCAGAAATATATAATAGTCCATACTTTGATTAAGGATAGACGACGTAAACTTGCGTTGAACACCAGTTCCATGCTGCATTCTGGAGTCAAACGCCAGAAACAGGTTGCAAAGTGGAGTTCAACGCCAGAAACAGGCTACAAACTGGCATTCAACTCCAAGAGAAGCCTCTACACGTGTAAAGCTCAATGCTCAGCCCAAGCACACACCAAATGGGCCCCAGAAGTGAATTTCTGCATCATTTACTCATTTCTGTAAACCCTAGTAACTAGTTTAGTATAAATAGGACATTTTACTATATCTTTGGATCATCTTTGATTAGTTTTATGCTATCTTAGATTGTTGTGAGGTCTGGCCATTCGGCCATGCCTGAACATTTATCACTTGTGTATTTTCAATGGTAGAATTTCTACACACCATAGATTAAGGTGTGGAGCTCTGCTGTTCCTCGAAGATTAATGCAAAGTACTACTGTTTTTCTATTCAATTCAACTTATTCCGCTTCTAAGATATTCATTCGCACTTCAATATGATGGATGTGATGATCGTGATAGTCATCATCATTCTCAACTTATGAACGCGTGCCTGACAACCACTTCCGTTCTACCTTAGATTGAATGGACATCTCTTGGATATCTAATACAGGGGACCGAGTCCGAATTATTAGTGTCTTTGTGGTATAAGTTAGAACCCATGGACGGTCATTCTTGAGAATCCGGAAAGTATAAACCTTGTCTGTGGTATTCCGAGTAGGATTCAGGGATTGAATGACTGTGACGAGCTTCAAACTCGCGAGTGCTGGGCGTAGTGACAGACGCAAAAGGATCAATGGATCCCATTCCAGTATGATCGAGAACCGACAGATGATTAGCCATGCAGTGACAGCGCATTGGACCATTTTCACTAAGAGGACAGGTGGCCATTGACAATGGTGATGCCTAACATACAGCTTGCCATGGAAAGGAGTAGGAAGGATTGGATGAAGACAGCAGGAAAGCAGAGGGTTAGAGGGACGAAAGCATCTCTATACGCTTATCTGAAATTCTCACCAATGAATTACATAAGTACCACTATCCTATTTTATATTTTATTTATCTTTTATTTATAAATTCATAAAATCAGTTGAATCTGCCTGACTGAGATTTACAAGGTGACCATAGCTTGCTTCAAGCCGACAATCTCCGTAGGATCGACCCTTCCTCACGTAAGATTTATTACTTGGACGACCCAGTGCACTTGCTGGTTAGTTGTACGAAGTTGTGAAACAAAATTAAGAACATGAACGTGCGTATTGAGTTTTTAGCGCCGTTACCAAGGAAGGAACGATCACGATTTCGCACACCAAGTTTTTGGCGCCGTTGCCGGGGATTGTTCGAGTTTGGACAACTGACGGTTCATCTTGTTGCTCAGATTAGGTTATTTTATTTTATTTTATTTTTAAGCTTTTTTTTTTACTTCTTATTTTCGAAAAAAAATATACAAAAAAAAAATTTTTCTTTTTCCTTTTTTCGTTTTTCCCAATTAATTTTCGAAAAAAATACAAAAAAAAATTTACAAATTCATAAAATCAAAAATATTTTTGTGTTTCTTATTTGAGTCTAGAGTCAATTTTTAAGTTTGGTGTCTTGCATGTGTTTGTTTTTCTCAAGAATTTTCAAAAATTCATCATATGTTCTTCATGATCTTCAAGTTGTTCCTGGCCAGTCTTCTTGTTTGATCCTCTTATTTTCTTGTTTTGTGTCTTTACTTGTTTTTCATATGCATTTTCAATTTGTTAGTGTCTAAAGTTTGCAAATTTCTAAGTTTGGTGTATTGCATGTTTTCTTTTCTTGAAAATTTTCAAAAGTAAGTCTTGATGTTCATCTTGATCTTCAAAGTGTTCTTGGTATTCATCTTGACATTCATAGTGTTCTTGCATGCATCACATGTTTTGATCCAAAATTTTCATGCATTGAGTCTTTTTGATGTTTTTCTCTTTCATCATTAAAAATTCAAAAATCAAAAAAATATCTTTCCCTTTTTCACTCATAAAATTCAAAAATTTGAGTTGACTTTTTCAAAAAATTTTAAAATCTAGTTGTTTCTTATGAGTCAAATCAAATTTTCAATTTAAAAATTCTATCTTTTTCAAATCCTTTTCAAAAATCAAATCTTTTTCATTTTTCTTTTATAATTTTCGAAAATTCCAAAATGATTTTCAAAAATCCTTTTTCTTATCTTGTTTCATAATTTCAAATCTTTACTAACAATTAATGTGATTGACTCAAAAAAATATTAAGTTTGTTACTTGCCTAGTAAGAAAGTTTCAATCTTTAAACTCTAGAATCATATCTTTTTAGTTTCTTGTTAGTCAAGTAATAAACTTTAATTTTCAAAATCAAATCTTTTTAAATTTCTTTTTCAAATCTTTTTCAAATTAAGTTTCAATCACATCTTTTTCAAAATCAATTTCAAAATTCTTTCTAACTTCTCCCCTAACCTCTTATCTTTTTAAAATTGATTTTCAAATCTTTTTCAATCAATCTTATCTTTTTGTTTCAATCATATCTTTTTCAATTTCAATCATATCTTTTTTCAAAAACAAATTTCAAATCTCTTTTAATCAATCATATCTTTTTGTTTCAATCATATCTTTTTCAAAACTGCCCAACTAACTCTCTACCTTTAATTTTCGAAAATCCCTTCCCTCTTTTTCAAAATTTCGTTTTAATTAACTAATTGTTTTAATTTTAAGTTAATTTAATTTCAATTTTAATTTTCGAATTTTAAATTTAAATTTAAAATATTTTTATTTTATTTTGTTAAATTTTCGAATTCTTCTCTCATCTCTAATCTCCTTCTATTTATTTATTCATCCATTAACACTTCTATCCTCATCCCTGTGTTTGGATTCTCATCTTTTCCTTCTTCTATTCTTACTTTCTTCTACTCACATAAAGGAATCTCTATACTGTGACATAGAGGATTCCATATTTTCTTTTCTGCTTTCTTCTTCTTTTTCATATGAGCAGGAACAAGGATAAGAACATTCTTGTTAAAGCTGATCCTGAACCTGAAAGGACCCTGAAGAGGAAGCTAAGGGAAGCTAAAGCACAACTCTCTGGAGAAAATCTGACAGAAATTTTCAAAAAAGAAGATATGGCCGAAAATAATAACAATGCAAGGAGGATGCTTGGTGACTTC
>NC_029787.2:99461089-99484013 GCF_000816755.2 Arachis ipaensis | reverse complement strand
AAAGCTTAGTAAGCTTAGAGTGGATGTTCAAACCTTCAGACAGAAAGAAGGTGAATCCCTCTATAAAGCTTGGGAGAGATATAAGCAACTGACCAAAAAGTGTCTTTCTGACATGCTTTCAGAATGGACCATTCTGGATATATTCTATGATGGTCTATTTGAACTATCAAAGATGTCATTGGACCATTCTGCAGGTGGATCCATTCACCTAAAGAAAATGCCAGCAGAAGCTCAAGAACTCATTGACATGGTTGCTAATAACCAGTTCATGTACACTTCTGAGAGGAATCCTGTAAGTAATGGGACGCCTCAGAAGAAGGGAGTTCTTGAAATTGATACTCTGAATGCCATATTGGCTCATAACAAACTATTGACTCAGCAAGTCAATATGATTTCTCAGAGTCTGAATGGAATGCAAGCTGCATCCAACAGTACTCAAGAGGCGCCTTCTGAAGAAGAAGCTTATGATCCTGAGAACCCTGCAATAGCAGAGGTGAATTACATGGGTGAACCCTATGGAAACACCTATAATCCCTCATGGGGAAATCACCCAAATCTCTCATGGAAGGATCAACAAAAGCCTCAACAAGGCTTTAATAATGGTGGAAGAAACAGGTTTAGCAATAGCAAGCCTTTTTTATTATCCACTCAGCAAAAGACAGAGAGTTCTGAGCAGACCCTATCTAGCTTGGAAAACATAGTCTCTGGTCTATCTAAGGCCACTCTAAGTTTCATGAATGAAACAAGGTCCTCCATTAGAAATTTGGAAGCACAAGTGGGCCAGCTGAGTAAAAGGATCACTGAAACCCCTCCTAGTACTCTCCCAAGCAATACAGAAGAAAACCCAAAAGGAGAGTGCAAGGCCATTGAATTGATCATCATGGCCGAACCTACAAGGGAGGGAGAAGACGTGAACCCCAATGAGGAAGACCTCCTGGGACGTCCAGAGATCAATAAGGAGTTTTCCTCTGAGGAACCAAAGGACTCTGAGGCTCATCTGGAGACCATAGAGATTCCATTAAACCTCCTTATGCCATTCATAAGCTCTGATGAATATTTTTCTTCTGAAGAAAATGAAGATGTTACTGAAGAGAAAGTTGCCAAGTACCTTGGTGCAATCATGAAGCTGAATGCCAAATTATTTGGTAATGAGACTTGGAAAGATAAACCTCCCTTGCTCACCAATGAACTGAGTGATCTGGATCAACTGAGATTGCCTCAGAAGAAATAGGATCCTGGAAAGTTCTTAATACCTTGTGCCATAGGCACCATGACCTTTGAGAAGGCTCTATGTGACCTTGGGTCAGGGATAAACCTCATGCCCCTCTCTGTAATGGAGAAACTGGGAATCTTTGAGGCACAAGCTGCCAGAATCTCATTAGAGATGGCAGACAACTCAAGAAAACAGGGTTATGGACAAGTAGAGGACGTGCTAGTAAAGGTTAAAGGCCTTTACATCCCTGCCAATTTCATAATCCTAGACACTGGGAAGGATGAGGATGAATCCATCATCCTTGGAAGACCCTTCCTAGCCACAGCAAAAGCTGTGATTGATGTGGACAGAGGAGAGTTGGTCCTTCAACTGAATGAGAACTACCTTGAGTTTAAAACTCAAGGATCTTCTTCTGTAACCATGGAGAGGAAGCATGAAAAGCTTCTCTCACTGCAGAGTCAACCAAAGCCCCCACAGTCAAACTCTAAGTTTGGTGTTGGGAGGCCACAACCAAACTCTAAGTTTGGTGTTGAACCCCCACAACCAAACTCTAAGTTTGGTGTTGGGAGGTCCCAACCTTGCTCTGATTATCTGTGAGGCTCCATGAGAGCTCACTGTCAAGCTGTTGGCATTAAAGAAGCGCTTGTTGGGAGACAACCCAATGTTATTTAATCATTTTTATTTTATTTTCTCTTTGTTATTTCATATTTTATTAGGTTGATGATCATGTTGAGTCACAAAAACTACTGAAAAATTGAAAACAGAATAAAAAAACAGCATTGAAAACAGCACACCCTGGAGGAAGGGCTTACTGGCGTTTAAACGCCAGTAAGGAGCATCTGGCTGGCGTTTAACACCAGAACAAAGCATGAAACTAGCGTTAAACACCAGAAACAAGCAGCAGTCTGGCGTTTAAACGCCAGGATTGCACCCAGAGGAAAGCTGGCGTTAAACGCCAGAAACAAGCATCAGACTAGCGTTTAACGCCAGAAATATGCACCATACTGGCGTTCAACGCCAGAAACATGCTATAGACTGGCGTTGAACGCCCAAAACAAGCAAGGAAGTGGCGTTTAACGCCAGAAACATGCTGCAGTCTGGCGTTAAACGCCAGGATTGCATATATAGGGCGTTTTACACGTCTAAAAGGTGCAGGGATGAGAAATCCTCAAATACCTCAAGATCTGTGGACCCCATAGGATTCTCTCAGGATCTGTGGACCCCACAGGATCCCCACATACTTCTTCTCTCCTCTTCACACCTTTCTATAACTCTCTTCCCCAAATACCCCTCACCAATCAACTCAATCACTCTTCCCCATCACCTCTTCACCAATCACATCCATCCTCTCTTCCCCAAAAACCCCACCTACCTTTAAATTCAACATAATTTCCCTCCCAACCCAACCCTAAATGGCCGAGCCCTAAACCCCTCCCCACTCCTATATAAAACCCTCATTCCCTCTTTGTTTTCACACAACAAAACCCTCTCTTCTTCCCCTTGGCCGAAACCATCTCTCTCTCCCTCTCCTCCATTTTTCTTCTTCTTCTACTTCTTTCTTTCTTCTTTTGCTTGGGGATGAGCAACCATTTTAAGTTTGGTGTGGTAAAAGCATAGCTTTTTGTTTTTCCATAACCAATCATGGCACCTAAGGTCAGAGAAACCTCTAGAAAGAGGAAAGGGAAGGCAATTGCTTCCACCTCTGAGTCATGGGAGATGGAGAGATTTATCTCTAAGGTCCATCAAGACCACTTCTATGAAGTTGTGGCCAAGAAGAAAGTGATCCCTGAGGTTCCTTTCAAACTCAAAAAGAATGAGTATCCGGAGATCCGTCATGAAATCCAAAGAAGAGGTTGGGAAGTTCTCACCAACCCCATTCAACAAGTCGGAATCTTAATGGTTCAAGAGTTCTATGCAAACGTATGGATCACAAGGAACCATGATCAAAGTGTGAACCCAAATCCAAAGCATTGGCTTACTATGGTTCGGGGAAAATACTTAGATTTCAGTCCGGAAAATGTAAGGCTGGCGTTCAACTTGCCAATGATGGAAGAGAACGCACGCCGCTACACAAGAAGGGTCAACTTTGATCAAAGGATGGACCAAGTCCTCATAGACATATGTGAGGAAGGAGCTCAATGGAAAATTGACTCAAGAGGCAAGCCGGTTCAACTAAGAAGGCATGACCTCAAACCAGTGGCTAGGGGATGGTTAGAGTTCATTCAACGCTCAATCATTCCTACTAGTAACCGGTCTAAAGTTATTGTAGACCGGGCCATCATGATCCATAGTATCATGATTGGGGAGGAAGTGGAAATTCATGGGATCATACCTCAAGAATTCTACAAGGTGGCTGACAAGTCCTCCAATTTGGCAAGGTTAGCCTTTCCTCACCTCATTTGCCACCTCTACAATTCGGCTGGAATTGACATAGAGGGAGACATCCTCATTGAAGAGGATAAGCCCATCACTAAGAAAAGGATGGAGTAAACAAGAGAGCATGGACCTCAACATGAGCATGAGGAGATTCCTCACCATGAAATCCCTGAGATGCCTCAGGGGATGCACTTTCCTCCATAGAATTATTGGGAACAAATCAACACTTCTCTAGGAGAATTAAGTTCCAACATGGGACAACTAAGGGTGGAGCATCAAGAGCACTCTATCATCCTCCACGAAATTAGAGAAGATCAAAGAGCTATGAGGGAGGAGCAACAAAGACAAGGAAGAGACATAGAGGAGCTCAAAAGCACCATTAGTTCTTCCAGAAGAGGAAGACGCCGCCCTCAATAAGGTGGACTCATTCCTTAATCTTCTTGTTTATTAATTTTCCTGTTTTTCAATTTTTGAGCTTTATGTTTTATTTATGTTTGTGTCTTTACCATATGATCATTAGTGTCTAAGTGTCTATGCCTTAAAGTTATGAATATGAATCCATCACCTCTCTTAAATGAAAACTGTTTTAATTACAAAAGAACAAGAAGTACATGGTTTCGAATTCATCCTTGAAACTAGTTTAATTATTTTGATGTGGTGACAATACTTTTTGTTTTCTGAATGAATGCTTGAACAGTGCATATGTCTTTTAAAGTTGATGTTCACTGAATGTTAAATATGTTGGCTCTTGAAGAATAAGGAAAAAGGAGAAATGTTATTTGATAATCTGAAAAATCATAAAAATGATTCTTGAAGCAAGAAAAAGCAGTGAATACAAAAGCTTGCAAGAAAAAAAAATGCGAAAAAAAAAAGAGAAAAAGAAAAAGAAAAAGCAAGCAAAAAAAAAAAGCCAAAAGCTCTTTAAACCAAAAGGCAAGAGCAAAAAGCCAATAGCCCTTAAAACTAAAAGGCAAGGGTAATAAAAAGGATCCAAGGCTTTGAGCATCAGTGGATAGGAGGGCCTAAAGGAATAAAATCCTGGCCTAAGCGGCTAAACCAAGCTGTCCCTAACCATGTGCTTGTGGCGTGAAGGTGTCAAGTGAAAACTTGAGACTGAGCGGTTAAAGTCAAGGTCCAAAGCAAAAATAAGAGTGTGCTTAAGAACCCTGGACACCTCTAATTGGGGACTTTAGCAAAGCTGAGTCACAATTTGAAAATGTTCACCCAGTTATGTGTCTGTGGCATTTATGTATCCGGTGGTAATACTGGAAAACAAAGTGCTTAGGGCCACGGCCAAGACTCATAAAGTAGCTGTGTTCAAGAATCAACATACTGAACTAGGAGAATCAATAACACTATCTGAATTCTAAGTTCCTATAGATGCCAATTATTCTGGACCTCAATGGATAAAGCAAGATGCCAAAACTATTCAAGAGGGAAAAACCTACAAGTCCCGCTCATCTGATTGGAGTTAAGTTTCATTGATATTTTGGAATTTATAGTATATTCTCTTCTTTTTATCCTATTTGATTTTTAGTTTCTTGGGGACAAGCAACAATTTAAGTTTGGTGTTGTGATGAGCGGATAATTTATACGCTTTTTGGTATTGTTTTTACATAGTTTTCAGTGTGATTTAGTTAGTTTTTAGTATATTTTTATTAGTTTTTAATTAAAATTCACATTTCTGGACTTTACTATGAGTTTGTGTGTTTTTCTGTGATTTCAGGTATTTTCTGGCTGAAATTGAGGGACTTGAGCAAAATTCAGATTCAGAGGTTGAAGAAGGACTACAGATACTGTTGGATTCTGACCTCCCTGCACTCAAAGTAGATTTTCTGGAGCTAGAGAACTCCAAATGGCACGCTCTTAATTGCATTGGAAAGTAGACATCCAGGGATTTCTAGCAATATATAATAGTCCATACTTTGATTAAGGATAGATGACGTAAACTGGCATTGAACGCCAGTTCCATGCTGCATTCTGGAGTCAAACGCCAGAAACAGGTTGCAAAGTGGAGTTCAACGCCAGAAACAGGCTACAAACTGGCATTCAACTCCAAGAGAAGCCTCTACACGTGTAAAGCTCAATGCTCAGCCCAAGCACACACCAAGTGGGCCCCAGAAGTGGATTTTTGCATCAGTTACTCATTTCTGTAAACCCTAGTAACTAGTTTAGTATAAATAGGACTTTTTACTATATCTTTGGATCATCTTTGATTAGTTTTATGCTATCTTAGATTGTTGTGAGGGCTGGCCATTCGGCCATGCCTGAACATTTATCACTTGTGTATTTTCAACGGTAGAGTTTCTACACACCATAGATTAAAGTGTGGAGCTCTGCTGTTCCTCAAAGATTAATGCAAAGTACTACTATTTTTCTATTCAATTTAACTTATTCCACTTCTAAGATATTCATTCGCACTTCAATATGATGGATGTGATGATCGTGACAGTCATCATCATTCTCAACTTATGAACGCGTTCCTGACAACCACTTCCGTTCTACCTTAGATTGAATGGACATCTCTTGGATATCTAATATAGGGGACCGAGTCTGAGTTATTAGTGTCTTCGTGGTATAAGTTAGAACCCATGGATAGTTGTGAAACAGAATTAAGAACATGAACGTGCGTATTGAGTTTTTAGCGCCGTTACCAAGGAAGGAACGATCACGATTTCGCACACCAACGAGCAAGTCTATATTTTCATTGTAAATAAAAATATACATTAAAAATTCTGTTGGCAGATCAAGAATTTTCTTTAATGTAACATTAATAGTTTAATTATGGGGTTAAGTTTGATTTTAGCCCGTAGTGTAGATGTCAAAAATTTATTTCATCCCTAACCTTTTTTTTGCTATAAAATGGTCCCAAAGGTTTAACTTAATTTAAAAATCGTCCTTTTTACAAAATTTTTTATTTTTATTATCAAATTACTCCTAACTAAAAAAAATATAAAATAAAAAAACGGAGAAAGAGGGAAGGGAAGGTCTCGCATTAGGGGAGTGTTGTTTCCAGGGAAGAGGGGGAAGGAGGAAGGGAAGGTGGGGAATCTCCACGCCGCCGCTGCTTCTCCTCACTGCCACTGCTGCTTCCTCGCCGTTGCTCTTTTCTTCCTCAACACATACTCACACTAATGGCAAGAGAGGAGAGAGCAGAGGAAGAGAGAAAGAGAAGAGAGGAACGAAGCCGTTCTCGTCGCCACACCCTTGCCCTCGTCGCGATTTGCACCGCCGCGACCACCACAATGCCCTCCTCGTCACGATTTGCAACCCGCCACCACCGCATCGCTATTCTCATCGCAATTCGCAGCGTCACCACCACTGCCGCAGCCCTTTCCAGGCGATCCACTACCACCACCGCAGCTCTCCTCCCCTCGCGATTCGCAGTTTACCGCCGCAGTCCCTCCTCCCCCACCACTGTCGCAGCCCTTCCCCTCGCGATTTGCAGTTCACCTGCTCTCCCTCGAGGTCCCTGTAGTGCTGTTTTAAATTTTTATTCATTTTTCTTTATTTTTTTAGATTTAAAGGAAGGTGTTTTGCTTCTGCTTATTCCATTGTTGTTGTTGTTGATGCTTCTAGTTCCTTCTGTTTATTTCTTTTATTTCATTGTTGTTGTTGATGCTTCTGGTTGTTTCTGCTTCTGCCTGCTTCTGTTTTTACTTCTGCTTCTGGTTCTGCTTTTGTTGTTACTCTGATTCCATTATCCATTGTTATTATTGTTGTTGTTCTTCTGGTTGTTGTTGTTTGATTGTTGTTATTCTACTTCTGTTTTTTTTTTTTCAATAAAGTCATATTACCAATGTTTGCAGACTACTAAATAAATATTACACCAAAAAAAGCTTGACCTACATACCAATTTTATATAACAACTTAATTATTTATAATTAATCTCTATGCTATAAATAAAAAATAGGATACTAGCCACACCTCTACGTTAATAGCATAAACGGTGTCTTCCTTCTACATACTATTATACACGCATCATCATTCTACTATGTCATGCACGGCCATCATCACATGATGACTTTTGTTATCAGCACAGTAAAATTTTCTTTTACAAAAAGACTAATTTAAACTATATCTATGTATTTAAATATCCGTTTAATTTATTGACTATTCTAATTACTAAATTGACTTAATTAATTTAATTAAAAAAAGTACATAATATTATATGATAAATAAAAAATAAAAATAATTTTTTTTAAAAAAATATAATCCATTTATTTTTATTTGTTTCAAAACAAAAAATAAATTTCTAATTCTTAAGTGAATTTTAATTCAGTCACAAAAAAAAATGAATTTTAATTCATAAGTTTTTGGAAAGAAGCTCTTAAAAACTACTGTGTTGGATTTGGTTACACAATGGTTTTGGGTTTAGAAATATTTGTAAGGTTTATAATATAGAATGGAAAAGGGGAAGCGTTGTTGATGATAGAGATGGTAAAATTGCTTGATTACAATGATAGGACTAGCTAATTGGAGCGCGCACCAAGTTAATTTATACATTAATGCAGCTCATCACTTCTTAAAGAATAACCGATCTAAGGTAAGATATCGCTTGCATTGATAATAAATAATCCAGAGGAGGTCACTGTATTGCTGAGGGTTTAACACTTACCTCACATTCACGTAGGAGAAGCTATTTTGCTGATAGGTGGAGGTTCAAGTGAGGAAGTTGTGTTGAAACCAAAATTGATACTGAAAAATGATTTTCTGCTGCATCTCTATTAGCTTTGGGTGGAATATATATACATACACACATCAGTCTAACAAACTAACAGACTAGGCTAACAAACTAACAAACTCCTAATCTAATGGAAAAGATTCTTCTCTAAATAAGGCTAATTAACTGCCTGCAGTAAATAAATAACAATCTGCTAATACTCCCCCTCAAGTTGGTGAAAAAATGTTAATGATTCCCAACTTGCTGATCAAGTTCTTAAACAAGGTAGGTGTACAGCTTTTGTTAAAACATCAGCAAGCTGATGTCCTGACTTCACATGCACCAGCTTCACGGTACCGTCCTGTACACGTTCTCGAGCAAAGTGACAATCCATTTCGATATGCTTGGTACGCTCATGGAAGGTGGGATTCTTTGCAATGTGGATTGCAGCTTTGCTGTCATAGAAAATGAAAGACGGATCAACTTGTATCTCAAAGTCCTGAAGCAGCCGCATAATCCACACAACTTCAGCAGTGACATTGGCAAGTGCTCGATACTCTGCCTCAGCCGTGGACCTCGAAACGGTGTCTTGTTTTTTCAACTTCCATGAGATTAGAGAATCGCCAAGGAAGACGCAATAGCCGGTAATGGATCGTCTGGTTTCGGTACAGCTTCCCCAATCAGCATCCCCATATGCCTTGACCGATAAAGGGGAAGAAACCGAAAAAAGCAAGCCTTGCCCAGGTGCAGCCTTCAAATACCTCAAAACATGATAAACAGCATCCAAATGGGTAGTGCGAGGAGAAGACATGTATTGGCTCAGCTTGTTCACAGCAAAGCAAATATCCGGTCTTGAAATAGTGAGGTAAAGCAACCTGCCAATCAACCTCCTATATTGTCCCGCATCCTCAAGCAAATCCCCATCAGTGGCAGTAAGTTTTATGTTTGGATCCAAGGGTACAGAGGCAGGTTTACAATCCGAAAAACCAGTGTCTTCAAGCAAAGAAAGGGTGTAATTTCGTTGAGACAAACAAATGCCTTCCTTAGATTTTGCTATCTCTAATCCAAGGAAGTACTTTAAGGGGCCAAGCACCTTGAGTTTGAAAAGACCCTGCAAAGTTTGCTGAGTTTGGGCAACCATATCACCAAGTTTACTAGCAACAATGATGTCGTCGACATATACAAGCACCATAACAAGTGAATCACCTGTTCCTCTATGAAATAGAGAATAATCTGATTTGGACTGAGTGAAACCAGCACCAAGTAAAGCAGTGGAGAACTTGGTAAACCATTTCCTCGAAGCCTGTCTCAAGCCATAAATTGACCTGTTTAGTTTGCATACAAGCTTCTCCCCCTGCTCCCCCTTGCTGGCATATCCCTGAGGTAGTTGCATATACACCTCCTCATCAAGATCACCATTCAAGAAGGCATTATTAATGTCTAGCTGCAATAATTTCCAATTCTTCACAGCAGCAATAGCAAGGAGTAAACGAACAGTGGTGAGTTTGGCAATGGGTGAAAAAGTATCCTTATAGTCTACACCATCTTGTTGAGTGTTTCCTCTAGCAACTAAACGAGCCTTGCATCTATCAACTGACCCATCTTGCTTGCGCTTCACCTTATATACCCATCGACAACTAATACAATGTTTTCCGATCGGAAGCGGAACTACCTCCCATGTACGGTTATTCTCCATAGCTTGTAATTCCTCAGCCATAGCCTGTTGTTGCCATTGAGGATACTTGGCAGCTTGGTGATAAAATTGGGGTTCATAAAAATCGGAAACTTGCATACAATAATCCTTATATGCTGGACTCAATCTCTCGTAAGAACAAAAATGCACCATCGCCAAAGGATTCACCACATTATTGCAATGGTAGTCTGTAAGATAGGTAGGTACCCTATAGAGTCGCTGACTTCTTCTCAACGGCTGTGGGTTCTCAGCTCGTGGCTGTGTCACAATAGGGACAGGTGTAGCCGGAGCAACGAGTTGAGGTGTATTAAGGGAAACTTCAATTGGCTTAGGAAGGACATGATCATCAAAAGGATCAGGTAAGGAAGAATAAGTGCTGCCAATCTTGAAGGGAAAATTCAATTCATGAAAAATCACATCCCTTGAAATAAAGAACTTTCTATTCTTGAGATCATAGAGTTTGTACCCTTTGTAACCTCGTGGGTAGCCAAGAAAAACTGCTGGAATGGCTCTTGGTGAGAACTTGTTCCTAGAGGAAGGTAAAGTCGAAGCATAGGCAAGGCATCCGAACACCTTCAAGTCTTCATATGCGGGTGCCTTATTGTAAAGTAATTGATAAGGGGACTTCCAGCCAAGAGTAGAGGAGGGAGATCTATTGATCAAAAAGGCTGCAGTAGCAATACATTCACCCCAGAAATAAATTGGGACACCGGATTAATAATACAAGCTCCTTGCCACATTCAAAAGGTGTTGATGCTTCCGTTCCACCACCGAGTTTTGTTGTGGTCGCTCAACACAACTGAATTGGTGAAGAGAACCTTTTAATTTTAAGAAATCAGTAAGAGATAACTCAGGTGCATTGTCAGACCGAATCTTCTTAATCACAGCCCAAACTGAGTGTGAACCATGGCAAAAAATTCTTTAATGATAGTCGTAGCTTCAGATTTGGCTTTCAACAAATAAATCCAGGTATATCGACTATGATCATCTACCAAAGTGAGAAAATATCGCTCCCCCAAATGCGTAGCAACATGATAAGGACCCCAAGTATCGCAGTGTATCAATGAGAAGCATTCGGACTCCTGATTATTGTTGGAAACAAATGGCAACCGTTTTTTCTTGGACAAAGGGCATATGTCACAAAGGAAATTTTTATTAGAAGATGAAGAATTACAATTCAAGGGCAAATGTTGCAAAACAGGGAAAGAAATGTGGTCTAATCTATGTTGCCACAATTTTGCACTTATTGCATTACAAGAATCAAAAATGACTAACGTATTGGCACAATCGGCACTACTACATGTAGGTTCATTAACATTGACAACTGGTGTGTGTGTGTAAACATACAATCCGTGTTTCAATTCACCTCTCCCAATCATCTTGGAGTTCAAGTGGTCTTGAATCAGAAAACCAACATCAGAAAGAAGAATATAAAAATGCTACTTTAACAACAAAGAACTCACTGAAATCAGGTTAATTTTGAATGAAGGCACATACAAAACTTCAGTGAGTGTGAGGGTTTGAGATAAGGAAACAGAACCAGAAGCAAGCACAGGTATGCGAGTATGATCAGGCAAAACCACAAACTTATTTGCAAACCAAATTGAAGGTTTGAAATTGTCCAAAGTACAGGTCACATGACAAGTAGCGCCAGAATCTAAGATCCATGATTTAACTCCAAGTGCAGAAATTAAAGCAGCAGAGAAAAGTTTACCTTCCCCTACGCTTGAAGCTTCAGCAGTGATAATAAGGGGCATTGTGGATGGAACTTGTGTAGATAGGAGTGATATTAATTGTTGATACTGTTGAGAAGTGAGTTGAAGAGGAATGTCCTGACTTGTGTCCACGTGATTGACCCGAACTATGGCTGGACTTTGCTTCTTGTAATTAGGTGGATAACTATGTAACTTGTAGCATTTATCCTTGGTGTGGCCGAGTAAACCGCAGTGAGCACAGAGCGGCTTATCTTTCTTCCCTGGACGGATCTTGGAGTTATACTGTGTGTTCTTCACGGCAAAAGCCAGTTGCGTCTCATTGCTTGTTGGAGGAGCAAGAGTCAGTCCTCGTTGCCGCTCTTCTTGAACGATTAGCGAGAAAACTTCAGAGATGCTAGGCAAAGGCTTCATCAACAGAATTTGGCTCCTAACTTGATGGTACACATCATTCAACCCCATCAAGAAGACAAGAACATATTCCTCATCAGCATGAGCTAAAAATTCACGAGCACCACCACAATTACAGTGTACTGAAGGTCGAAAATGGCATAATTCCTCCCACACACACTTCAGCTTAGTAAAAAACTGAGTGACAGAGAGAGAATCCTGCTTCAGATTGATTAACTCTTTTCGCAGTTCATAGATTCGAGGACCGTTCTTTTGCTAAAATCGGTGACCTAGATCTATCCAAATCTCATGAGCAGAACCAGCAAAGATCAAGCTCGATGCGATCTCCTTGGAGACAGAGTTGAGAATCCAGGTGCTGACGATGTCGTTCAGACGACGCCAGCGCAGCTTGGAAGAGTGAGACGCACCTTCCTCAGGCGGCGGAATCGTGCCGTCAACGAATCCAAGTTTGTTTTTGCCATTGAGCCCCATTTCCATCGATCTCTTCCATGAAGGATAATTGTCACCGGTGAGCACTTGCGAGACCAAGGCAAGGTTTGGTTGATCGGAGGAATGGAGCAGAAAAGGATCGGCTTCATCGATCGCTGCCATTGCAGAAAGAAAATTGAAGGTTGGAGAGAAGAGAAGAAATAGAAGAAGGTTTGAGAAGAGAGGGAAAGTGAAAGGGGAAAAGAAGGTTCGAGAAAGAGGGAAGAAGATCAGAGAAGAACGCAGAGAAGTATGAGAAATTCTTCTGATACCATGTTGAAACCAAAATTGATACTGAAAAATGATTTTCTGCTGCATATCTATTAGCTTTGGGTGGAATATATATACATACACACATCAGTCTAACAAACTAACAGACTAGGCTAACAAACTAACAAACCCCTAATCTAATGGAAAAGATTCTTCTCTAAATAAGGCTAACTAACTGCCTACAGTAAATAAATAACAATCTGTTAATAAGTTGTATTGTGTTAGCAGGGCCCTTCCAACTCTACCAATTAATCTCGAGAATGCTGCTCGAAGTGAAGCTGAAATTGAGAAGACACTTCACTTACATTGATTGGAGGTGTCTGGGTCTTTGTCAACCTGATTGACTCCTTCTTTCGGTGATTTGTTTGCAGGAGCTTATCTTTTACTTCATTTCTTTTCATCCATTGGTTAACTAATTTTGTTAATGAATGCAGGCTGGTGAACAACTTGTTCGTGTTAATCAGGATACACGTTTGAACTTTAGAGTACTTGACCTCAGAACCTCGCATTCAATCACAAGTTGGAAATGTAAAGCATTTCATCTGAATTTTATTCTGAAGAGTCTTACTTATTCATGTTCATTCTTGAATTGCATGCTGTTGAGATGATGGTTGCTTTAAATTTTAAATTTACTGCAATTAATGCATACTGCGACATTTAAGGTATAGATTTTCCCCATGATACCAAGTTGAATGATCAAATTATTTTTCATTGCATTGTTGGGTAAGCATTCAAACAATTCTTATTATATGTAGGCTTTGTTGAAATCCACACTCCAAAGTTGATTGCTGGGTCAAGTGAGGGTGGAGCTGCTGTTTTCAGACTGGGCTATAAAGGGCACCCTGCTTGCCTTATCCAATCACCACATCTTCACAGGCAAATGGCAATATGTGCTGATTTTGGCCGTGATTTTGAGATTAGTCCTGCGTTTAGTGCTGAGGATTCCTTCACACACAGACATCTGTGTGAGTTTCCTGGTCTTGATGTTGAAATGGAGATTAAGAAGCATTATTATGAGGTATATTTGACTTTTAGGCATATGTTTCTTGGTATGGTTTTGAAATTATTGTGGTACATAACCTGATTTACTGATATTGAGTTTTTGAGCAGATTATGGATAAAGTTGATAGATTGTTTGTCTCAATATTTGATAGCTTGAACCAGAATTGTAAGAAGGCTCTTGAAGCTGTGCAGTGGCACACCAGTACAAACCTTTAAAGGTAAGCATCTTCTATTAAAAAAAATTGTATTTTATATTATATCAAACATTCTTTTCTAATCTAACAAAATTCTTTCTCCGTAAAAAAAGAGTAAATATTGTTAACTATACTATGTTGTATTTGTTATGCTATGAACTACCGTTGAAAAATGTGAATACAAATGAATGCAATGCTTAAAAGGCTTATATGATCTTATTCATGATCTGATATATCCCGGTTAATATGCAGTATCTTCGTCAGACTCTGCAGCTTACATATGAAGAAAGGGTTCAGATGCTCAAGGTACGCTTAAAAATGTCCTTAGTATCCTCATTCTCAGTCCATATCATAATCTTGTGTGCTTGCAAGTTGAAATGGATTTATAGTCCCAAAAAGGATGAAATTATTGTCTTGATGCCTAATTAGGTTCCTTGCGTTCTGTTGTAAGGGGTGCTTCATTGATGCTGAGGCTTCCCCTCTATTTTTCCTCTTATAGATGGTTCTCGATTTTCTTTGCAACTATTGAATCATTGACCTCAACACTCAGAATTTTGTTTATCTTCACTAGTAAGAATATTAGAAAATGGTATGTCTTGCATATACTAATAATTTTTAATTTTGCTTCACAGGATGCTGGAGTAGAGATTGAACCTTTTGGTGACTTGAATACTGAAGCTGAAAGTAAGTTGGGGCAGCTAGTTTTAGAGAAGTAACTCTCTCTCTCTCTCTCTCTCTTACACACACAGCAAAGAAGTGTAATATTTTATTTACTTTTTCATGACCTATTATTTTTGGATTAACTTGTTCTAATTTTTGTTTATAGGTATGGCACGGAGTTCTATATCCTTTACTGGTACCCCTTGGCTGTAAGGCCATTTTACACAAGGTCTTGCTATGGTAATTCACAATATTCCAATTCATCTGATGTCTTAAGCGATAAGAGATTTTGTCATAAATTGCATTGGTCCTAAAAATGATTTCATTGAACTTTTCATCTATACTGTACCTGTAAGAGAACACTTGTAAACTTCCTGGAACGCATTTAATATGTGTTCTAGAAACATTAATTGCCACTTATTCTTGATATTTTATATAGTTTTTAAACATTATAAATGAAAATAAATGTATATAATTGTCTTGGAGCATGCAAGTATTTTTCGTAGCCATCATTATTTTTTCATATAGTTATTTCCAGATAAGTTTAGAGTTTGTTACTGTTTTTATTCAATGTTATGTGTTGCTTGCCCCTTAGATGAGGAGATCATTTCAGGAGCTCAGTGTGTCCACAATGCAGAAATGTTGAAAAACAGGCTGAGTCTTGCAGCATTGATGTCAAGACGATACCTACATACATTTATTATTTCAGGCATTCTTCATGGCCCCTTACTCGGTTCATCTTGCCATATTCATTGTTTCTTTGTGTAACTCTAGCAGCTATTGTCTCCATACATCAGTAAATATCATTTTAATAAACTAATTTCTTTGTTGATGATTCAGATATGGTGCACCAACACACCGTGGCTTTGGAGTTGGATTGGAGCTTGTAGTAATGCTCTTCTATAGCCTGAATAACATCCGCAAGACATCATTTTATCTTGGTAACCCTCTTAGGATTGCACCATGATAGTTATACCCAAATAATGACTTCGAAATCGCATTGTTACAAATTTAAAGGATACCTAGTTGAATTGTTTTTCTTATCGCAAGAATCTCATTTCCTTTGAACTAGCAGTGTCGGAGCTGGTGTAGAGCACTCTACAAAGCATACTAATTTTGGATGACTTAATGTAGCTGTCACTTTGCTTCTTGAATACACCCTCATAATGTTCAAATTTTTCCCTAATAGGTAACCAGCAATTTAGTGACCTATTTATTTAATGAAAAATGGATCTGGATGCACTCCACTCAGGATGTTCAAATATTCCATTAAAATTTATTTGTCTGGTTTGGTAAAATCAATGCGATGAGTTTAGAATGATAGAATGGTGTTTGATTGCATTAGGTAGTGTTTCGCACTGGGCATTTTATTCACCAGTGGTCATAGGATTAGGATGATGCATTTTGAGTTTTCTTTAACCGAAGTTTGAGGCAAGACGTAATATGAATGTCTCCCCATTTGGTACCAAATTTTGTTTCATGTTTATTTGATGAGTGATGAATTTCTACATAATGGTGAAAACATGACCAAGAAAATAAAAGGTAAAAATAAAGAACCCTGTTTGGCATCACCCATGCAAGATGCACCTCTAATACACTGATACCACCACGGCAATCAACTCGCAAAGTCGCAGACCAATACGCACACATCTTGTTGGAGACGACATTGCACTTTCTGTTATCTATACTCGTTAAGTCTTAATTTATTCATATTATGTTACTTCTTACCTATATGAGACTGACGCAGCGCTAGTTCAAGAACAGTTTTTTTTTCTGGCTGGATACCTAGGAATGGATTTATTTATTTGTTCATTAAATTTAAAACTTGAAACTACAATGGATTCTTTCAAATTCTAGAAAGTAAAAACTGAACATTTATAATTTTTCTGTTATTCATTTTCATTAGTACTGGAAAGTAAATAATAAACTAAGATATGAAGTTGTCTAATAAGAACATTTAATAATTTCACTAAGAAAAACTATAAAAATTCAAAGAAGAACAAAATAAAATGTATTCCACTAAACCAAATTCTAAACAAAACTTAATAACAAGTAAATTGTTTATTAAAATAAAAACGAAACCTTAAAAAACTGTAAACTCTAGACCACTTTTGGTTCCTAGTTAAAATTGAAACTCTCTTGGAAGGATTTAATCAACATGAGTTATCCACCTTGGCTTTAGCTTCTTCACTTGCAGACTTGACAAATTTCTTCCAATAAGAATGATTTTGCCACACAACAGACATCTCTTCGATGGGAACTCCCTTAGTCTCCGGAAGAAACTTATGGATAAAGCAGCTCATAACCAAAACAAAAACAGCAAAGAAGATGAAGAGGCCAAATTTCATATGGCAGAGCATGGAGGTGAATACTTGAGCAATCGCAAAAGTGAAAATCATATTAACAGACACATTGATACTCTGAGCTGCAGATCTGACTTCAAGGGGAAATATCTCGCTAGGAACCAACCATCCAAGAGGACCCCATGACCATGCAAATCCCATCACATAGATGCATATAAATCCCACCACAAGGAACGCATACCATTTTGGCAACGTTCCTGGGTTTCCATCTACTCCAAATTTGCTTGCTATAGCGACGGTTATCACAATCTGCATCCATCCATTATATATAACAAATTCAACAATAATGCAGACAAACTAATAATTAAAAATATAAATGAGTAAAAAATGTACCTGACAGATAAACATCTGAGCACCACCTTCGAGAAAGAGCTTGCGCCTTCTAACTTTGTCAACAGTAAAGATTGAAACAAAGGTAGCAAGCGCATTAAAGCCATCGGTGATCATGGAAGATATAAGGGAAGCATTGCTACCAAAGCCAATGGTTCTGAACAAAACAGGAGCATAGAAAGTAATCACATTCATGCCGATGAGCTGCTAGAAGAAAGGAATGGTTATGGTCATCACGAGCTAAGGCCTATAATGCCTCTTCAACAGAGTGGCCCATGGGTGATTCACTGCCACTGACAATTGACTCGCCTCAACAAGATCCTTGAACTCTTCCTCCACGTCACTGGTTCCTCTAATCTTGATCAGCTCTTGCTTGGCTTTCTCATCTTTGCCACACTTGATCAAGGAGCTCGGCGAGTCGGGGAGAAAGATTGCGCCGATGACGATCATCACGGCGGGGACAGCCGCGAAACCCAAGCTGTAGCGCCAGCCTTCACCGTTCTTCATCTTGGCGAAGAAATAGTTGAGAACGTTGGCGACAAAGATGCCAATGGTGATGGCCAATTGGAACATCATGTTAAGGGCTCCTCTTTATTTGTAAGGAGCAACCTCCGACACATAGATTGGAACAGACTGATTGGCACATCCAATTCCGAAGCCAAGCAACATGCGACCAACAATGAGCATCCATACTTTCTGAGCAAACGCATTGAAACCAGCACCCACGAGAAACAGAATACCGTCGGACAACATGGTAAGACGCCTTCCAAAGATTCGAGTGATGGAAGACGCACAGAGTGATGCCACGAGAGCAGCCAGATATAGGGAGGATGTAAAGAGTGTCAAAACCTGGCTGTCAAACCTACAATACTGATTGTCAGATGGCTTCATGTTCATCTCCTTTGCATACACGTCTGGGAAAAATTTTTTCATAAAAGGATCCATCGATGTAACTCCACCTGAGATGCCAAGATCATATCCAAAAATTAGTCCTCCAAATGCAGCAACCATACACGTCACAAAAACCCGAAAAGTGAGTTTTTCCGGATATTGCTTCCCGTTGGCAGAGCCCTTTCCAATGAGTCCACCGGCCATTGTTGTATTTGATCAGTGAGTGGAATGAAACACAACACTTTGAGTTGCTAACAAGGGAGAAGAAAAAAAAAACTGCTGATGATGAGGGAGAGATAGAAGAGAAGAGAAGAGAAAAGACTAGTGTTAGGTTTGTAGGAAAGAAGCAAAGACTATGTTATTTTATACATGATTCACGCAAGGACTTCTGCTAGAATTGTTTCTCTTATCTTATATTGTATTTATCTATCTTTTGTTTAAGATAAAGAACATTTTAAACTCTCGGAAGAAGATGGAATATATATGTACGTAAATAAGATTAGATAAAAATGATCAAGTTTTAGATAAAAATTAAAAGATAAATTAGAAGATATCAATGTGTGATCAATATAAGAGATAATGTATAAAAATGAGGTATATAAATTTAAGTTTTTGTATAACAGAAAAGTTAATAAAAATTCTGACGGAATAACTTAAATCAACTATTACTACTTTTAATAATATTTAAATTAAAAATGATTTAATTTAAAAATAATAGACTATTTAGATTAAGGTTAAATTTCTTTTTCATGAAATAAAAAATATTTGCAAAAATAAATTAAAAAATAGTTTAATTTAAAATAGCACTGAAATTTCTTAAAAATATCATCGAAAATTTTTAAACATGACATCAAATTTCTCCCATTCTTCCACTTCTTTTTTTCATATTTTATCTTTTTTTTCTTTCTTCAAACATGTTCTTTTTTTTCATGTTTCTGTTATTGATACAAATTTTTTTTTATCTTCTTATATTTTAATTACTTCAAAAAATAAAAATTTTAACTAAACAAAATTAATTGAATTGTATACTTTTAAATTCTAAATAACAAATTGTCTTGTAATATGATGAGAAGGGAAATTCAAATTTTGTGTTTATTGTGGTAACATTTTTTGTTTTATATAACAAATTTCGATATCATTGCTATTTTATTTCTGTGTTTTATATAAAAATGTCTCCTTTTCTTCTTCTTTTTTATTGTCAATTTTTGTATTTTTTTTACTTTTTTCCTTCATAAAAATTTTAAAATACACAAACAAAAAAATAAATAAAAAAGATAAATAAGAATAGAAAAAAGTATAAGAAAAAAATAATGCAAGTAATGACAACAACAATGACGACGACGAAGAATAAGGAAAAGAAAGAGGAGGAGGAAAAAAAAACAGTCAACTGAAAAAAAAAATGATGAGAAAAACGAAAAAGATAGAAAAAAAGAAAGCAAAGAAAAAAAAGATGCGGATATATTTCGATTAGGTTGGACTTGATTATATAAAATGCTTGATTGTTTAGAATTACTACTACACTTAATTAATAGTGGAGTTCACTATAAAAAAAGATATTAATGGATTAACATGCTAATAATATTATTGTTGGATTTATGATTTATATGACAGCAAATAAACCTTTCAATTTATAAAAAAAACCTAATAATGTTATTGTGAAAATCTTTTCGAAGCATTGTAAATCAAATGTTTAAATTAAAAATGATTTAATTTAAAAATAATAAACTATTTAGATATTATTTAAATAGTATATACCATTAATTATTTATTTTGTAATTATTTTTTAGATAAAAATTAGTTTTACTATTTGTTTTCATACTCAACGTAAACCGCTGCTGCCTCCAGCAGTTTACACACGTGTCCCAATGCACATAAACCGCTACTGGCAGCAGCGATTTATGACCAACCATAATCATGCAGAAACTGCGACAGGCAACAGCCATGCTGCCACAACTCAACGTAATCCGTGGTTGGCAGCAGCGGATTCTGTATTTGTGTAAGCCACGACTGCCAGTAGCAATTTCCATAAATATATGAAACAATGCATTTGCGTCTTCGTTTTGAAAACAATGTATTTACGTAATTTTGAAGGTGAAACAATTTATTTATGTGAATTGTCCTTTTTTTATATTGCATGCGCAGGAATTAGCGTTGGCTTAAACTGACATTAGATTTAGAAATCCTGAAAAAAAAAACAAAAGTTTTGTAAGTGGGCCAAAAAATAATACATAACTTTATATTTTCTCTTTATTTTATGTACGAGTTGAAATATGATTATATTAAATAGGGTAAAGTATACTTTTTGTTCCTGAAGTTTGCTAAAAGTTTCAAAAATATTCCTAAGTTTTGATTTGTTTCAATTTTGTCCCTCAAGTTTTCGATTTGCATCAATTTTACCCTTATTACTAATTTTTTTATAATTAATATTTTTCTTTCTAAATATACCCCTCCCTTATACCTATCATCATCATCATCCAATCCTCTGTCTCTCTTTCTTTTTCTCTTTTTATCTTCACCGTCCTCTCCACCACCATCATTATTATTGAGCAACCACTGTCAACCTTCTCCTTCATCGTCGCCGGCCAAACCCGTCATTCTCCTTCTTTCTCTTTTTTTCTCCGGCTCTCCATCTCCGTTGAGCCCCAATCTTCAATAACCACCACCCTTTTTCTTCTTCTTCGCGCAAACCCAGACACAATGAAGCCATCGCTTTTCCTCCTTCTCTGTTAGCAAACAAAGAATGAGATGTGGGATAGGTTCTATAGAACCGGTTTTTGGAGGAGCTCTTCTCGCAAGGATCCCTCTAGCAATGCTCTTACCATTTTTCACCCTCAATATATTCATTGAAATTTCAAAAAGCATACATTTTTGCCCAACAATGAAGTTTAAAAAAAAACATACTTTTTTATGATGCAGGTGTTTAAACATGTGGTCTTTTCTCTCATCTTCCTCTTCTTCTTATTTTCTCTCTTTTTTTAATTTTTTAATTTTTTTTGGGAGAGCGGAGGAGGTTGGAGTATGATCATGGTCATGATGATAAATTTGTTTGTTTTGGATGTTGGCATTTTGAGAAATGAGAAGAAGTGTGTTGAAATGGATCATGTTTGGTTCTTTGTCATTTATTTTTTGTGTTATTAATTTTTCAATGAGGTATAGTACGAGTAACATTAAAAGAAAGAAACTTTGTTGTTGGGGTCAAGGTTTCAGGTTGGTGTGGCAGCAAAAGGATTTTGCTTTGCTTTGTGTGAAATCTGGAAACAAAAAAAAAGGTATTGACCCAACTAGTACTAATAATTAATGAGGCTGGGTTTGCTAACAGAGAAGGAAGAAGAGCGATGGCTTCGTTGTTGCTGGGTTTGTGCGAAAAAGAAGAAAAAAGATGGTGGCCATCGAAGATTGGGGCTCAACGAAGATTTTGGTGATGGAGATGAAGAGTCGGAGAAGAAAGGAGAAAGAAGGAGAATGAGGGGTTTGGCCGACGACGATGAAGGAGGAGGTTGACAGTGGTTACTCAATAATGATGATGGTGGTGGAGATGACGGTGAGGATGAAAAAAGAAAAAGAAAGAGAGACAGAGGGTTGTGACGACGATGATGATGATGATGATAGGTATAAGGGAGGGGTATATTTGGAAAGAAAAATATTAATTATCAAAAAATTAGTAATAAGGGTAAAATTGATGCAAATCAAAAATTTAAGGGACAAAATTAAAACAAATCAAAACTTAGGGATATTTTTGAAACTTTTAGCAAACTTCAGGGACAAAAAGTATACTTTACCCTATTAAATAAAATTATAACTATCATCTATAAGATGACGACGAGGATGAAAAAGAGGAAAAGAAAAATTTTAAATTGTACTAAATTTATCATAAAAATAATACCAAAATTCGATAAGTTTGACACAAGAAATTTATGAATTTTGACACTAAAATTTTTTAGCGGTAACATAAAAAATTTCTTAATTAATTAAAAATCATCAAAAACAAAAATAATAGCACCAAAATTTCTTAAAAATATTATCGAAATTTCTAAAACATGACACCAAATTTTTGCCAACATATTTTATTCATTTACTTCTTTTTTTCATATTTTATCTACTTTTTCTTTCTCCAAACATGTTCTTCTTCTTTTTTTATGTTTTTGTTATTGATACAAATTTTTTCCTGTATCTTCTTATATTTTAGTTACTTCAAAAATAAAGAATTTCATCTAAACAAAATTAATTAAATTGTATACTTCTAAATCTTAAGCAATAAATTATTTTGCAATATGATATAAAGATAAATTCAAATTTTGTGTTTATTGTGATAATATTTTTTGTTTTATATAACAAATATCGATGTCATTTTTATTTCATTTCTATTTTATGTAAAAAAATGTCGGTGTTCTTCTTTTTTATTGTTATTTTTGTATTTTATTTTTCTTTTTTATTCTTCTTCTTCATAAAAATTTTAAAATACACAAACAAAAAAATAAATAAAGAAGATGAATAAGAATAAAAAAATATATAAAAAGAAAACAATGCCAATAATGACAACAACAATAACGATGATGACGAACAACAATGAATGAGGAGAAGGAAGAAGAAGAAAAAAAAAAAGAGAAACAATCAAGTAAGAAAGAAAAAAGGACTGATATGGAAGACGAAAAAGATAGAAAAAAACGAAGAGAAAAAT
>NC_029787.2:99455523-99460719 GCF_000816755.2 Arachis ipaensis | reverse complement strand
GCAAAAAAAGATAGAAAAAGCAGAAGGTATAGTCAGGAAAAAAGAAAGAATGAACTAACAAAGAGAAAAAAAAAAAGAAGAAGAAGGAAGAGGAGTAAGTAACAACAAGCAGTAGTAGCAATAACAACAACAGTAATAACCGTAACAAAAGAAAAATATATAAAAAAATAAGAATAAGTAGAAGAAATAAATAAAAAAACAAACACATAAAATTTTAAAAATACTTCTTCTTCTTATTTTTTCTTTTTATTTTATGTTTTTATTGTTATTTTTTCTTCTTGTGGCTGTAAAAAAATGTATTTTATCTTTACTTTATTTTTACTGTAGCTATAAACAATATATTTTGTTTTTTATAATAGTGTTATTTGTGTTTTAAACTTAAATAGAAATATAGTATAACGTTTTATTAAATAACGAATTCTAAATCTTCATATGTTAAATTAATTAAAACAAATCTACTTTAAGAAATAAAAACTTCATTGATTTTATATTCTTCTATGTCCTTTTTTAAACATAGTTATTGTTTTTGTATTTTTTTCTTCTTCTTGTACAAACCTCTTTCTTTTTCATCTATTTTATACTTTTTTTCTTCATTTACTTATTTTATACAACCGTTTTTAAACCACAGTACAAAATCTTTAAAGCTATTATAAAAATTCTTTAAAACCACGATAATAAAAACAAAAACTACTAAAAATTAATTAATTCTTTAAAAAATACAATGGCGATTTTTTAAAATCACAGTTTTAAGTATTTAAAGAACACAGTTTGAATAGCTTAAAACCATAATAAAAATACTATTTAAATCATGTTAAATTTTAAAAAGAAAAGGAGAAAAAGTAGGAGCAGCAGTAGAATATCTACTATCAATATTAAAATAAATTATCCCATTTCATATGAAAAACAGGGACTTCAAACGATTTTCAAAGTTTTTATAGGGATTCAAAACTAAACAAAATTAAAACAGGGAATTTAAAAACTAAACGTAGAGAGAAAAAAGAGAAAAATGCGATTTAGTTGAACTTGATTATATAAAATATTTAGTTATTTAGAATTACTGCTACACTTAATTAATAATGGAGTTTACTAAAAAAAGATATTAATAAATTAACATGCTAACATAATATAACTCAGATCAATAACATCTATTCCCCTTAGAGAGAATAATGAGAGAATGAGAG
Organism: Arachis ipaensis; assembly: GCF_000816755.2. Classification (NCBI taxonomy): domain Eukaryota; kingdom Viridiplantae; phylum Streptophyta; class Magnoliopsida; order Fabales; family Fabaceae; genus Arachis; species Arachis ipaensis. The sequence continues at coordinate 99,459,538 of NC_029787.2, read as the reverse complement.
AGCAAGAGGGAAGAGGGCCAAAATGGGTGGGAAACACCGGGAGGGGTAGAATTAGGCAATTTAGTAGAGATATGAGGGTTTGGAATCGAGAAGAGTACTGTCGTTTGGAAAACGAATCGTTCTCTATTTTTGTAGATTATCTTCCTGTAGATATATCAAAAAGGGAGTTGTACCACTTGTTCAACTGGACTGGACGTATAAATGATATCTATCTCTCACGAAAACAAAAAAAATGGTAATACTTACGTGTTTGCGTTCATCCGGTATAAAGGTGGAGCGTTGAAGGCTATTGCGGAGATGAATAGAACGAGGTTACGAGGGAAGGTTATTTCAGTCGGAGAAGCTAGGTATCGATGCACGAATGAAAGGGAGAATAGGAAGAGAATTCATGAGGCGGGTGACGTCTAAAATAGTGTCAAGATTCAAACTCAACATGAGGAAAGTACAAGAGTCCCGAGGAAGAATGTGGAAGAGACGAGGAAGGAAGGAAAAAAAGAGGATCCACATGGCAATGGGTGGACGAAGAAGATGGAAATTCCGGTGGCAAAAGAGAATCTGGACTGGTTAAAGAGGAGTCTAATAGGCGGGACGACAAAGGCTATAGACTTTTCTTCTTTGAAGTATATGATTGGGAAGAATTTTTCTCAACTTGTACAAGTACGAGAACTAGGAGCCTACAAGGCACTCATGACTTTTGATAGTGTCTTGAGTGTAGAAGAAGCTTACACATTCAAAATGAACAACCTACTACAAATTTTTCACAGCGTATGGAGATGGGATGAGGAGGTGCGCACTGAAACTCGAAGGGTATGGTTAGAATGCTTTGGTGTTCCTCTGCATACATGGTCAGCGAAGACATTCAGAATAATAGGAAGCCAATGGGGAGAAGTAATTAGATGTGACAAAGCCACGGAATCATGCCTCTCATTCAGTGTGGGACGGGTGCAAATAGATAATGTATCATGGACATCATCAACAAGTGAATTCACGTCACAATTGGTACTAGCGGATTCGATGTCTTGGTTAAAGAGGTTGGTCATGAGAGTTATGGAATGGAGTGCAAGATTGAAGAGGTAGGTAATCCTTATCTCCGCTTGCGAGATGGTTGCTAGCAGTTCGAGCACCATAGTACAAGTGGAAGGTAGAGATCCGGTGGCTGAGTTGGTGATGGCGGTGCCAAGGGAGGAAGAAACGGATAAGGGTAGAATAGTAATTTCAGAGGATATTTTGAATAAATGGAGTAATTGCAATTTAATTCAAATTCGTACAGCAAGAAAAACGGATGATCCTGTTTTAGAGGGCAGTGAGAATTTTATGGGATATAATGATTTGATGATTAATGATGCTGAATCAGAAAAAATAATTAGCTATGATTATAATAATGATGGGCTGAAGAATAAGGATTGTTGGAGAAAAAAAGAAACCTAAAGCAGGCTTCTTAGTAGGCCCAAAAAAGTTTATTGTAACAGGTGTACCAAAGGAGAGAGCTTGGACTTTTTTTCCTTAATTGAAAGCCCAGATCATGCTAACATTCATGCTGATGCGGTTATAGGAGGTGGGCTGGTGAATCCGAGTCGGGCGAGGGTTGACTGGATCGAAGCTGCTCCGAGTCCTGGGTTATGCACCGCGGTTCATTATCAAGTTGAAGGGGAGATCTCAGGGTGTGATGCCGTAACAGATCACTGAAACTTGGAAAAGCTCGTAGCCAGCGAGGAGCGACAGACTAGTGGAGGAGACGGTGCCGTTGGGCCTGTAGCGGTGTATGCTGCCTGCGATCTTCAACCGGAGGTACACCCCATTGGATATTGTGTCTTCGTCAGGGTATCACTCAACGCCAGCAATGATGGGGTTACGTTCTTCCATGGATGGCGATGTTGACATGGAAGCGGCGGTGCATTGTCTAGTGCCTCGGAAAAATGCTGTTGATCCGAAAGTTAGTCCTGTTATAGGTGGAGATGACGCACCTGTAGATGGTTTAACTTTGAATGGTGCGGGGGTTGATAAAGGCAGTATCAGGGCTGGGAGTGCCGGGGACATTAGTGTTGAAAATCTGGGGAACAGTGATGGTAAGGATCTGGAACAAGAGGAGCAGATGCTGGAAAATAGAAAGACGTGGGAGCTGGCTATTGAATCAGGAGCCGTGCAGTACAACAATGAAGATGATATCATGGCAATTCTTCAAGAACAGAATGAGGCTTTAGCTCAGAAGAGGAGATTAGTAAAGCAGAAAGAAAAGGCATGAAGATGCAGACCAAAAAATCTCAAAAAGGTGTATAAAATAGTTTTAAAATGATTTTTAGTTCTTGAATTGTTAAGGGGTTAGGGGGTGTTGAAAAATTGAGTATGGTGAAAGAACTAAAAAAGAAGCAAAAATGAATATGTTAGGGTTGGTTGAAACTAAGATGTAAGTTGTGACTAAGTTTGATGTAGTGCGTATTTGGGGGAGCGATGCTGTAGGGTGGGAGTTTGTAGAGTCAGCAGGCACATTCGGGGGTCTATTATCAATGTGGGATGACATGCAATTTAAAATAAATAATTATTACAAAGGAGAAAGATGGTTATGTGTTAAAGGAGTACTATTAAAAAATGAGTTCAATTGTACGTTCTATTTATTATATGGTGCTCATACTAAATTGGAGAAACTGGCTGTGTGGGAGAAACTGAGTTTTGTAGCTGGGTTAGATCGAGATCTGATATGTTATATGAGAGACTTTAATGAGGTTATACAGATTGAAGAGGAAAGGTCAGGACAGGTTACAGTATCGGCAAAAGAGTTCAAGGATTGGGTTCAAGATATGCAGTTAGTGGACCTACCGTTGAATAATAAAAAATTTACTTGGTTCAGAGGCCGCTCCTGCAGTCGTATTGATAGAGTTCTATTGAGTGTAAAATGGCTTGAAAATTTTCCGAAAATTCAATTAAAAGGTGGACCGAGAGTTATTTGGAATGCATGACTAGAGAGGAATAGGCGGATCTTTAATAACAAGAAAACCGGAGTGAAAGAGGTATTTCTCATATCTTTGACCAGCTACAGAGAATGGTGTAGTTTGGATCCTTTTGATTATTGATAGCATTGTCGGAGATAACACTAGGGATTGTTTTCAGGTTTTGATTGGTTGTTTTTTATGTTTGAGACTTTGTTTGTAACTTTGTCGCTCCACTTTATGTATTGAGCTCACTTGTTCAAAAAAAAAAATTAACATGCTAATAATATTATTGTCGAATTTATGATTTATATAACACCAAATAAACCTCTTAGTTTTTGAAAAATCTAATAATATTATCGTCAAAATGTTTTTGAACTATTGTAAATCAATGGGCCAAAGTCAGCCTAAATTTAATATCATATTATCTCACTTTAATATCATGGAATAATACACTATAAAATTTTAATACCGTGTTATTCCCATAGTCTATTTAAAAGAGTAAACCAACGCACAAGTGTATTCTCTCCTTAATTTATGCAAGTGCTAGCCTTAGTCATACATGCTTACTTGTTTTAGTTGAATTTGTTTGTTAAATGTACTCTTTATTTTTGTTTGACTCGTTATTTCAGTTACATTAATTACAAAATCTAAGAATTCACTACTCATGTCCTATTAAATTTCTGAAACATGCTACCATTTATCACATTGTAGTTCAACTAAATGAGTACAGGTCGTCGGCTGTCAGGATTTAGTATGTGCTTAGATAATTATTATCCGTATTCTCTATAATTTACTACTCTAATGATTTACCTACTAAATAATTGTATTTTAGGATGTTTTGCATAAAAAATTTAATAAAAAAAATTTGTAACCAAGATTTATGAATATTAATGTCAATTTATTTTATTTAGGTGATTTTTTTTAAGGTTTAATTTTTGTGCACAGCTTAAAAAAAATTTATAAATATAGAATTAAATATCGAATCGTAGAAGTAAAATATATGAAATAGTTATTTAAATGTATAAATTTAAAAATAAAATGCAATATTCATTATATTAAATTAAATTATTTTTTAATTTATTTTTATA
>NC_029787.2:99448187-99454895 GCF_000816755.2 Arachis ipaensis | reverse complement strand
TTAAAAATAGTGATAGTTGAGTTAAGTCATTCTATAAGGTTTTTTATTAGCTTTTCTGTTATACACAATTTTAACTTGTTATTTTTATGTTGATCACACCTTGATGTGCTTTAATTTATATCTTTTAATTTTTATCTAAAATTTAATCATCTCTATATTCTTCTATTTATAATCCATCTTAATTTTTTTGGAGAGTTTAAATTATATTCAAATTAAGACAAAAATTATTTATCTTAAACAAAAGATTGATAGATACTACAAAGTTACAGTAATATCATCTCATCTCATCTAACAGTAAAAATTAAATATAATAAAAGATAAAAAAAAAATAAAAAATTTGGTAAAAAAATCTGTTACACCATAGTTTGCCCTTTTTTATTAGGGAGGACAACACGGCTAAAGATTTTAATTTTTTAAAAATATGTTGATCATATTTTTCTACTGACAGAAAAGATGCAAACAAAATCTTATTAGAACTAGGCATTAGGTGGTATTACAGGGACGAACTTCGGGGGTGAGTGGAGGCTTTCACCCTTAACTTTTTTTTAAAAAAAAATTAATAATAATAAATTATTAAGTATGATTTATTATTTTTAAAATATATTTAGTATTTAATTTAGTATAAATATAAAAGTTTAGTCCAACCTAAATATTACTGATTTTTAATATCTAAAACGTAAGTAACAATATTAAAAAATTTTGAAAAAGATATTATTACTAATATTTTTTAATTAAACAAAATTTTTCAAATCCCATAAAGTGGATTCTTTTTCTTCTTGTGATCGTCTTTCTTGATTCATTTGGTATTAATTCTCGCTGTTTTAAGTGCTACAACTGAGAGATTTTTTTCAGCTATGAATATTGTGAAGAATAACTCAGAAACAAGATGAAAGATGAATTTTTTACTAATTGTCTTTTGTAACACCCTAATTACCCTAAGCCTTACCTCGCGTCGTAAAGCAAAGGTTAATCAAAGGTTACGACAGTTCTAAGCTCATACATATAATATATAGAAAGAAATAATATATTCTAGAAGCCCGATAAAGGATATAGCTCAAAAATAGGATTTAAAAAGCGCAAAACGTACACACAAAGCTACAAACTTAACGCACAAGAAACAGATATACTATAACAAAAGATAAGAGTATAATAACATAAGAATCTAGCCACGGCTCGCAGAGTTTAAGCCGGCTAGCTACATATACAGACGATACAGAAGTTTGGAAGTTAAAACAGCTTATACAAGTTTTCTCTCAAAATAAGCCTCTAGGCAAAAGTAAATACAAAAGTGAGAGATATAAACAAAATAATCAAAAGACATCCAAAACAGATAAGGATCCTCCGCTTCTGTCACCATCCAAACAACTCACCGAGGTGGGTTGCGACCTGCATCTAAAAAACAACAACAGAAATATGGTATAAGAACCGAAGGTTCTTAGTATAGTAACAGTGCCTAGTGATGTAAGATATAAGACTCCAGGATGCCAGAGGCAATCCTAGAACTTCATATCCATCACAAGATTCATCTTAAAGCATGACTAAAACATTAAAGAATAAATTAAACATTAACATGATAAAGGGTATTCTAACTTAAAGGATTTTCTAATCTAACAGTTCTCCGCTGTCCCACAGCCTTCACCAACCTATCCTCCATGCGATCTCATCGTCACCGCCTTCCGAGCCTCCTCAATCCCAGTAGAAAGCACAATTAAGTTCAATGCAAGTAAAACACAAGTATAGACATATATATCAAGTAATTTAAGTAGGCAATTAGACATGTTATACAAATAGGCAAGCAATTACAAGTCGGCAAAGCATACAAATAGATAGAAGATGCACATGATGAATGCCTATCCTACTGGCTGTAATATCACATCGTCAGTTCAACTGCCAACCCAACACATCTCCATGGAGATGTCGCCCTTCGAAATCATAGTCGGGAAACCCCGAGATATGGTGCTCGGAACACCGTCCAGGATTTTGTGCCTGCACACTCTAGTGATCCGAAGGGATACGAGCGGGATACTCTTGCCACAGACCTCACATCTCAACGTAAGCGGGATTAACCACCGTCCTTACGCCACCGCCCCTACCTCGACAGGCGGGATTAACCACCGTCCCTGCCAGGCGCATAGCGTTTCAACAATCTCAATACGAAACAGTAATTCAGTGGTTTTCAGAAAATATTTTCAATATATCATAGATCCATCATTTCATCCCGAGTCCTTGACTCATTTCAACCACTGTGAATTCAACATTTCCATTCCGAACTCATCAGTTCGTCAATCTCGCAATTCAGGTATCTTTCTCCCTTCTCATTTCACCAGACCCATCCTCAGTACACTAGAAACATAAACCTCCGTTCTCTAACTTTTCGAAATAAATACCAATTAATTCCACTTAAGACTTTTCCCATGTTTTTATACCCAAAAATAAGCCCAAGAGTCTTAAAATGGTGTCACAGAAGCTTACAAGCTTGTTTGGAAGGTGAAATAATTGAAAACAAAGATTTAATTGAAAAACATGGCATGTGCATACGCACAGGGGTGTGCATGCACACGCGCAGGGAGATTTTCAAAAAGTGTGCGTACGCATAGGGGTGTGTGTACGCATAGGGGTGTGCGTACGCACAGTTACCAAATTTTGTAATTCTGTTTGCTCGCACAAGGCGTGCTAGCGCCCCCAATAAAACGCACCTTCTAACGTGTGCGTGCGCACAGGGCTATGTGTGCGTACAGGGCTGTGTGTGCGCACAGGGCTGTGTGTGCGCACAGGTTGTAAAACTCTATCGGTTATGTGTGCGCACAGGGCGTGCTAGCGCTGCCAACAGTAAGCCTTCCCCTGTGTGTGCATACACACAAGTCTGTGCGTGTGCAAAGGTTCGAAAAATCACAGAGGTATGCGTTCGCACACAAACCAGAAATCACAAAATTCTGCAACATTGCAGAATTTCAGATTTTGACACCAAACTTTGAATGATCATAACTTCCTCTACAAAAATCCAAATTTTACAAACTTTATATCAATTTGAATACTTTTCAATGAACTTTAATTCTAAATAAGTTTCAACCAATTTTAAAAATTGAGGCACAACTTATGACCCGTCAAAGTTCACTAAAAATCCTTTTTTACCAAATTTTCACAAGTTCTCAATTTTCCACAATCCTCATCCAAAATCAAACCAAAACCATACCAAACTCCAATTACCTCATAACTCACCCTTGGTATCACATTCGACCATTCATACCAAACTTTCCTTCACATTTCAATATTCTCAACCATCAAACATCAATTATATAACATTATAATCAAACCTCCACCAACACATTCATCAATCATGATTTTATCAATACCAAGCATTATAATCAACCTCATTTCATTTCAACCTATATATTTCACACCATCTTTATCATTTCAACATCATAATTAATCAACATACTCAAAAATCATCAACTCATCATAATTCATCACAATTCATCCTTCACAATTCAACAATTATTCCAATTCAAACCTATCCTATGGGTCACTAGCCTAAGTATCTAGAAATATTATATATTACATAGAGAAAACTGAAATCATACCTTGACTGATTCTCAATATGTTCCAAAATCCCAAATTGAACACAAGTCAAGCTTTCAACCACAATCCAAGTCACCAATCAACTCCAACAAGCATCAACTTAATTCAAAGGCTTCCAAACTCACAATAATCAAGCTATATACACACAAATCATAACTAATCAACCTAGGGTTCATCATAATTAAAATTTCACAAGAGTTCAAGACCTCTTACCTTATCCAACAGTTTTGGAGGCCAAACCCAAAGGTAATCAAAGGCTAGAGTGTACCTAAACACCCAAAATCACAAAAATTCATTCAATACAAAATCCTAAGAATTCGAAATTTTAGAAGGAGAAACTGAGAGGGATTTCGTGAATTCCTTACCAGTTTCTTGGGTGGGTTTTGTAGAGCTCTTCACGAGGATCGCGTGGCCACAAACGGTGCGGCGATCGGAGCTCCGTAGCTCAAGTTATGAGCTCGAGAAGATGAGGATGAATAGTGTTAATGGGAGTTTCTTCTCCTTCTCTTCTCAGCTGGTGTTTGTGTGTTTAATGGCTGGTGGGTTCATTTAATGAACCCTTATATATGTTAGGCTTGGGCCGGTCCAACCAGTTAGCATTTTTAGTCTGGTTGGCCCAACTTTGGGCCAAACATTTAAAATTAACGCCCGATTTTTCGTTTCTAATATTTTTCTAAGGTTTTTGACTGTTTTTAATTTTTCTCGCACAGTACCGAACAGACTTAAACCGGTTCGACTGGTTCGGCTGTCGGTTCGCGATTTTTCTCGATTTTTTGCAGAAAATACATTTTCTGACTCAGAAAAATCTATTGAGTCCAAAAATCATATTTAAATTCTCAAGTTCTCATTCTAAATTTTTGGATCCTATTTTGGGCAATATTAATTATTTACTTAAACGGGTAATTAGCCACGGTTCTTACATCTTTTAATTATATTAAAAAGAAAATTGCTGAAAAATTTGACACAGATTCTATTATCGATAAATTTTATGATACGAAAAATCGACCACTTCGTTAGTAAAGTACATACATTTTTTGTACTTTAAAATATATACTTTATCGGTATATTTTTATAATACATCTTACATTATATAATTTTTTACATAATTTTTTAATATCATATATGTTATTGACCCATAATAATATTTTTGGATCCGTCCCTAGTTGGCAATATCACAGAGGAAAAAGTGGCAAAGGGAGGGGTGAAAAAGAAAAAGAAGTAGTGATACTAGAATATAAAATAATTCTCTAATAGAAGTGTTGGTCTTTATTTTGTTAAAATTTAAGATAATTTGTGTATGCTTGACCAGCCTATTCAATATTTATTTATTTAACGTTTCCGTTAACTACTATATTATTTTTGCTTTAACATCATATTAAACTACTCTTAAAAGAGATGTTCTAAACAAAACTACTTAAATTAGTAACTCTTGTTTGTTGTAGATTAGAAAAATATGTAGAGTTTATTTTTAGAATAAAAATTTGTCCATTCAAAGAATCAAGACAATCTGATGGAAGATTATGGCCAATGTTAGGTTTTGAAACGGCTTTTCTTTGGTAACAGGCAACCCAATGAAAATTTAAAAATTAGCTAATTTTTATTGAAATTAAACTAAACTTGCCTCAAAACTAATTTTTCAATGATATTTTATAAGGTCATTTAGCAAACAATAAATATATTGAACGAAAATAAAAAAAAAAATGTTTATGGTGAAGATCTTAGATAACAAGATTAAGGCAAATATTGAATTATATATGAAGGTTACATAATTGATATGTACCAAAAGACAACACAATTTTTATGTTTAATAAGAAAATTGCAAATTTTATGTTGGAAAAAAGATCATTCAATTGATATAATTTTAATTTATTTTTCAATATTTTAGTTATTGATTTCGTGTATTTGATATTTGAATATTAAAATTTCAATTTTACTATATGAATTCAATTTTCTTATTAAAACTAAAGTACTAAAATTTTCTAAAACTAATTAGGGTACCAACAAATTTATTCCTACAAAATCAAATTTCAATGTTTTAAAAAAATTATCTACAAAATGCAATAATATTTTTGATAAAATTATTCAAATTCTGTGTTGATTTTCCATAAGAATCAGGACTTATAGATACTCTGACTTGCTTAGTTTTTATTTTTTCTTTTTGCATAAATAATTTTGTACCTAATATAAAAACCCTCAACCATACTATATGAACATCTATCACTTGTATCGAAATATAGAATGGCCTCATATTTATATTTATAAACAAATTGTAAAATCAATATATTCAAATTTGATTCACATTGTAATTAAATTTTATAAACAATAATATAACTAAACTAAATTCACATTTATAGCCAAGATATAAATAAAATACAAAAATTCATTGGTGAATAAATTTTATATCCATAAAAAAATTGATGTAATAAATATAACTCTATTTAATGATGATTTATCATTGTTGTTAAGGTTATGTTTTTGGACTTACGTGTGTGTTGTTTCTTTAATTTTTTTTTTTATCCGAAACCAGTTATATGTTTATTTTTGATAGACTTGTCTTGATCATGGTTAAATTTTTTCATAGGATTGTACATTGTAAGGTGCTTTTTAATGTAGAAGTGGTAACCGATATTATATAAGTGATCTTTGATATAGACAGAACCTCAAGTTCACTCGAAAGAACAGAAAAGGAATCAACTCATTTTTTGCTCCAACCACCGCTCTTTTTCTTTGAATTCACGCTGATTCGATTTTTTAAGAATGCTATCATTAATTTCGCCTAAGTATAAAATTTGTTGTAATCATTTTGACTTTTTTCTCTTTTGTCTTTCTTTAAGTTCTGCTTGTAACTTATGTTCATGTATGTTGAATCGTGTTACATCTTTGTTCTCTTTAATCAATTCAAAATTTTATTCTTTTACTTTCACTTAACTTTTTAATTATTATTATTTTTTACGAACAAATTAACTGTGAGTTTTTTTTTTATTTTGACCTTTATATATAATAGTGTCTCAAAATTTCTAATATGATAAAGTATATTTAATAATTTTTATTTTATTTTTAAAATTAAATTTTAATTTATTAGATAATCTCACTTCTATTTTTTATTATTTTATTTAAATTTAATTTGAT
>NC_029787.2:99446442-99447153 GCF_000816755.2 Arachis ipaensis | reverse complement strand
ATAATTAAAGATAGACTCATATTATAAAACAATAAAACTACTTATTAATTTTAAAAAATAAACAGTTTCAAAAGGTATAGAAGTATATAGATAGATTTTGAAAGGTACAGAATCTTATATGTGCGACAAAAACTTTACTTAGATTTGAGATATTAATGATATATATCTACCATTTGTTTATTAATAATATATCTTAAAATTTTAAATATTATAAGTTTTTTCTTCTCCTAACATAAATAATGATGTCAAAGAACAGTATAAAATAGGATGGTAAATTGAAAAAGTTAACATTATTGTTTGTTGTTATTTGACATGTAGCACTAATAATTTACTAAGTTATGCGACCTATCATTGAGATATTTATAAAAAGACTATTTAAACTGTATTTATGCATTCAAATATCTGATTGATTTATTAACTATTCTAATGACCAAATTGACTTAATTAATTTAATTATAAAAAATACATAAGAATATGTTATTGTTATACCATTTACGATAAAAATAATACCCTAAATATTAGTTGATTTCACTTTAAAATTACTACAATTACATGACATATATGTGAGTTACTTTTTATATTGTGTATACAAAAAATAATTACTATATATTTATGTATTAATATATATAGTTTAACTCATTTTTAATTTATATTTTATACTAATAATTAATTTTAATATATACTTAGTACAATTTATTTTATTAGTAATCT
>NC_029787.2:99435339-99446416 GCF_000816755.2 Arachis ipaensis | reverse complement strand
TATTACCCATAAAAAAAATAAAATTAATAAACACTTTTAGTGCATGTTATATACTCATTTTCTTTTTCTCTTTTCTTTTCCTCCTTCTCATCATTTTTTCTTTCTTTTCAATTGATTGTTTCTCTTTTTTTCCTTTCTCCTTCTCCTCATTCATCATTATTATTGTTGTCATGATTGGCATTATTTTCTTCTTCTTCTTATACTTTTTTTCTTATTCTTATTTATGTTGTTTGTTTGTTTATTTGTTTGTGTATTTTAAAAATATTTTATAAACAAAATAAAAAAATAGAGTACAAAAAATAACAATAATAATTGTTAGAGAATCATTAGAGAATCATTAGAATCATTTTAGATCAGTTAGTATCGTTTATATTTATATAGCATATCTGTATATTAATTGTAGGATTCTATGCTTTTATTACTTTGATTCTTCTGGCACCTATATATACCCCTTGTACATTATACTTTTCATCAGACTGAATAATACACTCTTCAGATTACTCTCTCAATCTCTTGTTTCTAACATGGTATCAAGAGTTTAGGCCTTTTTTTTTCCATGTAAATTGGGTTTATAGCCTCTTGTTTCTTCTCCCTCACCAGTCTTCTTTAGCATCGTTTTTGGATCCTTTTCCGACGCTTTGGTTCGTCACAACCGGCCCCACCGTGTTCCTCTCGTCGTCGTGGTTCCAACGCTTCCAGAATCGCCGTCATCCGCCGCCGGACGCGCCGCCACGCGCCGCCCCAAGACGCTGTCGCGACCAACTTGCTTCTCCTTCCAGATTCATTCTGCACCGTCAGATTAAGCTCTGCGATCAACGGTCCACCGATCCTCCATGTGTCGCACATCTGCCGTTCTGCGCTGACTCGGCAGCCCGCACCCGGTCCAGACCCGGCCCGTTGTTTGACCCGCGTTCCAGTGCTTTTCCTGGTGACCCGCACTCAGACCCGACCCGGTCCACCATCTAACCCGCTCTCTAGCTCACCTTGCCCGCGTGTCATCTTCTTCCACTCGGACGCCGACACGTGGCCTCCTTACGCTGACGTGGCGCTGACGTGGCAGACAGTTGGACCTTTCCCGAGGCTTTTCGGTGAGCTCTTTCCGATTTTGCACTCCGTTTTCTCATTTTCTGCTCCGAAGTTGCAGTTTTCTCTCCTCTATTTGATCTCTATCTACTATTATGGGAAAGTCAGATGCTTTTGCTGCCACAGACAGAAAGGGTACATTCTGTCGAAACTGTAACCGTTTCGGGCACCTCTTCTCAGCCTGTCCTTCTGTTGAATGTCGCACATGCCACCAGAAAGGTCACATTAGCTACCATTGTTCACAGCTGTTCTGCCATTATTGTAAGCTCTGGGAACATTTGATTACTGCCTGTCCTACTCGCCCACCACGTCCTGATCACCTCAAGCATGCTTCTCAACCCGTCTCCTGTGTCTCTCTCTGATATTGCGTCTCTTCTTAAGCATCTTCTCTCCTTCTCTGGTAATACTCCTGCTGCTTTTTCGACTCCTCCAGGTAGTTCTACATGGTACTTTGATTCTGGATGCTTTAATCACATGTCACCTTTGCGTGATCTCTTCTCGTCTTTGTCTACCACTACAAATGCACCTTCTGTCAATACTGCTAACGGTTCCCTCTTGCACGCAACACACAAGGGTTCTATTTCCCAGCCAGCTCTTAATCTTCATGATGCTTATTATATTCCCAAGTTGAACTTTAATCTTATTTCTGTTGGTCAACTTGTTGATCTCGGTTTTGATGTCACTTTTTCCATTTCTAGTTGTCGTGTACAGGATCGTCGGACGGGACAAATCATCGGGACTGGACGTAAGGTCGGAAGGTTGTTTGAACTCGAGAATCTTCATATTCCTCCTGTACTAAATCTCTGTGCTACTTCTTCTCCTTCTACTCTTCACTTATGGCATCAACATCTTGCTCACACCTCCTTGGGAAAGATGCGTCCTCTTGTGTCTCAGGGTGTTTTGGGTCAGGTTAATCATGAGTCTTTTGATTGCATTTCTTGTCAAACTGCTAAACAACCCGCTTTATCTTTTCACAATAATTCCTCTCTTGCTTGCTCTCCTTTTGATCTTATCCACTCTGATGTTTGGGATCCCGCTCCCACCGCTTCTATGGGAGGAGCTCGATACTTTGTCATTTTCATTGATGATTACTCACGCTTTACTTGGGTTTATTTGATGACCAATCGCCATGAGTTACCTCAGATTTATATTAACTTTGCCACTATGATTAAAACTCAGTTCTCCAAGGTCATTAAGGTTTTTCGCCGCGATAATGCTATGGAATACGATTCTAAACTCTTAACCTTTCTTGCAGAGCAGGGTACCTTGTCTGAGTTTTCTTGCCCTGATACGTCTCAACAAAATGGCCGAGCTGAACGCAAACACCGTCACATTCTTGACTCTGTTCGTGCAATGCTTCTTTCCTCCTCGTGTCCTGAGCGTACTTGGGGTGAAGCTGTTCTTACTGCTGTTCATGTTATCAATAGAATCCCTTCTTCTGTTCTTGGTAATGTTACTCCCTTTGAGCGTCTTTATCATACCTCCCCAGATTATAGTTCTCTTCGAGTTTTCGGTTGTGTCTGTTTTGTTCTTCTTTAGCCTCATGAACATAGTAAACTTGAACCTCGGGCTCGTATGTGTTGTTTCCTTGGTTATGGCACTGAACACAAGGGTTATCGTTGTTGGGATCCTCTCTCTAAACGTATTTGTATATCTCGTCATGTTGTCTTCTGGGAGCATCACATGTTTTTTCGGTTCTCCTCCTTTGAGTCTATTCCTCCTACTCAGTCACCTTTTTTCACTAACCCAAATGTTGATCTTTTTCCTAGTGATGATTCTACAGGTTCTATCTCGGGTCACTCTCCACAGCCTCCTGTTCTTTCGCCTTCTTCATCTCCCGATGATTCCAGACCGGACGACGCTCCTACTCCTACCGTCATGCCTCCTCCTTCCACTCGCTGTTCCAGGGTGAGAAATCCACCTCCTCATCTTCTTGATTATCATTGTTTTTCTACTATTCTTCATCAACATGAACCTAAGTCATTCAGAGAAGCATCCACAAATTCAAACTGGCAACAAGCAATGCAGGAAGAAATACAGGCACTTGAAAAAGCACACACTTGGGACTTAGTTGATTCTCCTTCTAATCAAGAAGTTGTCGGAAGCAGATGGGTATACAAGATCAAGACTCGCTCTGATGGTTCTATTGACCGTTATAAGGCACGACTAGTTGCTCAGGGTTGTACACAAGAGTATGGTATTGACTATGAAGAGACTTTTGCTCCTGTTGCTCGTCTCACATCTGTTCGAGCTCTTCTTGCCATTGCTGCAGTCAAAAATTGTTCTCTCAGTCAGATGGATGTGAAAAATGCTTTTCTTAATGGAGATTTGAAACAGCAGGTCTATATGAAACCCCCTACAGGTTATCCTTGTCCTTCTGGAAAAGTTTGTCTACTTCACAAAGCACTCTATGGGCTTAAGCAAGCTCCTCGTGAATGGTTTGACAAGTTCAGCACTACCATATGCGGTCTTGGTTTCACTTGCAGTCCTCATGAGAATGCTCTCTTTATTCGTAAAAGTGACCGTGGAGTTGTTCTTCTACTTCTGTATGTTGATGACATGATCATTACTGGAGATGATACTGATTGTATCTCTGATCTTAAGGCGTCCCTTCAGCGTACTTTTGAGATGAAAGATCTTGGTTCTCTCGGCTATTTCCTTGGTCTAGAAGTCATATCCACCGATGATGGCATCTATCTCTCTCAAGCTAAATATGCTTCAGATCTTCTTGCTCGAGTCGGGATTACAAATAGTCGCACTGAGTCTACTCCTCTTGAGCCTAATGTTCCATTTACTCCTATGGATGGTACTGTTTTGGATAATCCTACTCTCTATCGACAGCTAGTTGGAGGACTCGTCTACTTAACTGTCACCCAACCAGACATCGCCTATCCAGTTCATGTACTTAGCCAGTTTTTGTCAGCTTCTCGTACTACTCACTATGCAGCAGTTCTTCGCATTCTTCGCTACATCAAAGGTACTCTATTTCATGGCCTTTATTTTTCTGCCCATTCCTCTTTGTCCCTTCAGGCATACTCCGATGCTGATTGGGCTGGTGATCCCACTGATCGTCGTTCTACTACTGGTTATTGTGTGTTTCTTGGCGACGCTCTCATTTCTTTGCGTGCTAAGAAGCAAACGTTCACTGCTAGATCAAGCACAGAAGCTGAGTACCGTGCCCTCGCCGACACTACTGCTGAGGTTATCTCGATTCGTTGGCTTCTCGAAAATTTGGGTGCTCCTCAGTCGTCCCCTACTGATATTTTTTGTGACAACCGCAGTGCTATTTAGATTGCCCATAATGATGTCTTTCATGAACGCACCAAACACATTGAGATTGATTGTCACTTTGTTCGGCAACGTATCCTTATTGATGTTGTTCGACTCATTGCTGTTGGAACACTGGATCAGACTACTGATATTTTCACGAAAGCTAATCACCCGACTCGTTTCCGGACTTTGTTATCCAAACTCAAGATGGTATTCTTAGCTCCCACTTGAGTTTGAGGGGGATGTTAGAGAATCATTAGAATCATTTTAGATCAGTTAGTATCGTTTATATCTATATAGCATATCTGTATATTAATTGTAGGATTCTATGCTTTTATTACTTTGATTCTTCTGGCACCTATATATACCCCTTGTACATTATACTTTTCATCAGACTGAATAATATACTTTTCAGATTACTCTCTCAATCTCTTGTTTCTGATAAAGAAAAAGAAGAATAACACCGAATTTTTTTATATAAAACATAAAAATGAAATAAAAATGCCATTAAAATTTGTTATATAAAACACAAGATGTTACCACAATAAACACAGAATTTGAATTTATCTCCACCTTATATTACAAGACAATTTATTGCTTAAGACTTACGAATATACAATTTAATTTTAAAATAATTTTGTTTAGATAAAATCTTTCATTTTTAAAATAAAACATAAGATATAGAAAAAAATTTATATCACTAACAAAACATGGAAAAAGATATATATTTTAAATTTACTAGTTTGACCATCCGAAGACTCATTAGCTTCACTTCTCTATTATTATTCTTGTTAGTATAGGATTTTTTTTACTGAAATATAGATAAATATAATAATTTCACAAAATCTTTAATTTGACTATTGGTAAGAGCTTCTGGGATTAGTATTGTTGTCTTTTAAGTATAGGGGCCCCTCCCCTTTGACCCAGCAATCATTCCAAAAATCTATAGTGCTTCCATCTCCAATCACTCGTTCCAAGGGGAGAATCATATTTTTTGCAAGTCAGCTCTAATTTTCAGAGATCATTCTTTATAGAAAAAAATTAAGAAGATCCAATCCTGAATTTAACCATTCCTGAATTTCGGGTATAATAGTGTTATTCATAAAATCACCACTTGGTGAGTCGAGGTTGTTGCTGTATATTCAGGTGAGTTTGGTGGTACAATGTTCATGTATGAGTTTTGAGGGGTGGTTGTGTTCAAACTTCAAAGGTTGGTCATGGGTCATGGGTATAGGATTTTTTTTTTTTACATACAGGGCCCAAGACCCAAAAGAAAAACATTAACAATTACAGAGACCCCTCTTACATCATTAAACAAAATCTGTGCCATTTCTTTAGGGAAGTTATCTAAAAAGTGAACGCCTATTGGATACTTAGTACTTTCTTTTTTTTTTGGTGTACTACTTAGTACTTTTTTTTTAATAGCCAATCAGCTACTTGGTTTCCTTCTCTATAGATATGTGAAAGTCTTATTTGTCGATTGTCTTGAACAGAGCTTCTATGCTTTTAACAAGAGCCATGTTGAGGGGTTCAGGTTTGGCATTAGAACGGGACTAAGAGCCCAGAAAAAAAAGAGACCTAAGTACAAACTAGGCGGGGATAAGGTATCCCCTCTTTCATCATTCCTAAGGATTCTAATAATTTCTGGAGCAAGTAAGTCCAGGAGCACAATCAGTGTCTACTAACAGGTTGGTTAATACTTAATAGTGATGGCTGAGTTTTGACTTTTGAGTCAACGGGCTGGTTCATGTATGATTGGCCTGGGTGAGATCCGGTTAGGATTCTGTGATGGAAGTGGGTTTTGGGTCCTTATGACAATGGGGTTAAGAAAGCTCTCCTGTTTTTCTGGTTTGTGGGTCTCGATTTTTTGGCTGAGATATTTTTCTTTGTTGGGCAAGGAGAGGGACTAGTTGGGCTGTGGGTTCTTTCCTGATGCTCCTTATTAGGCATTGTTTGACTTTATGATTCTTCTATGTTGTCTTTTCCTGCTTCTCTTGGGATTTCTGATTCATGGTTCGCGTCTTCCCTCAAAACATCAAACCTCGTACTTGCCTTTGAAGGTTGCTCCTTCATTCCACTAATTCCTTCAGGGGTGTTGATACAAAACTTGGGGTTTTTAAATACCTCATTTCTGGGGGGCTATTGATAGTGGGTAGACCAAACAAACAACAAAGAGAGCGCCCACGAACGAGCAGGCACTAGGCTTTAAAGTAGCAAAGGTTCTAGTATTACAAATTATGTTGAGGAGAAAGGTTCAGGTCCAAAAACCGTTGCACTCGAGGGTTCTACGAGAACTGAGAAAGAAACAAGAGATAGAAACAACACCTTATGACCTTATCATTCATATCTATTATATTTTAACTGTCCAACTTGGTCACAAACACAAAAGGCCCAACACACAGACCTTGCCAACGTAATCATGCTCCCTGGATACCCGAGAGATTTTAAAATAGTAAAATATCAATGCCAATTATTCATATCCAGGTAAGCAAAAAAATGAGAACAAAATCTCGCAAAGTGCTATATAATTTACTACATCGGTTGACAAATCTTAAGTAACAAAATTGGCCTCCAATAAAATGCACGCTGCCATCTTTCTCCCTCAAAATACTGCAAAAATGGTATCAAAATTCAGATATTCAGTTTCTCTTAAGATGCCAATCGAACTCTTTTCCCTTCAATACAAAACTTCCGACTCCCTGTAAGCTGCACTCAAAGGACCAAACAAAGCATGTCACCACTTGGTAGAGAATACATGAAGCAATGATAGCATGAACGTTTGAAGGGGGTTAGTTTGATTAGTTTTCCACAAATGATGTGTAATACAAATATCCATACCTTTTGTTTCAGGTAAGCAATAGCCTCTTTTTTCGATGAAAAGTTGGACAAAACCGAAGATGAATGCTCATCAATAAGGGCTTTGAGCTGTTTCAGTTTCAATGATTCTCCAGGCACCTGTATTAAGCCAGTGATCAATCATCAATTCAACAGTGAGAAAGGGAAGATGCAGAATTGTAATAAAATAAATAGGCCTCACCGTTCGTAAAAGTTGTTTACACAACTTCTTCAGCTTCACTTTGGATTCAACAACCTTTTCTACTTTGACTAAATTGTTGTGTGTTTGTTTTTCCAAAGAATCAGTATCATTAGATCCTTCATCATCACTATTATCAAATGATGTCTTTTTACCCTGATAATAGCAGCCAGCTACTTTTTTGGGCCTGTCCTTTATGCCTAGTCCTTGCTTTCCGGTGGTGGATTTGTCCTTAGTATAATTAGGATCACAGCATAGTACGAAAAATTAAGATCAGTCCAGCCTCACAAGCAACTGTAGTTCATAGCTCATAATTGAATATCCCATGTGACTAATATTGTCATTTGATTAAACGTTATGCAGCACATTAAAAAATTTCAGGGTAAGGAAACATATACTTGGACTAGGTTGTAGAGATTTTCTTGATCTTCTTCATGAAATGCAGTTCTCTCCATCCTGTTTTTAGCACCTTCAGATGTAAGGAATTTTCTCTTCTTTAATTCTGCCCCAAGAAATCCACCAGAAACAAACCCATACTTATAGCCCCACCACTCTGGAGGAATGCTTGGATAAGCAGGTTCTGTGCCAAAACAATAGAAACGGATTAAGGATCCAAGAATAAATAAATGACAGAATAGAAATACCAAGGACACAATGTACAGGTTTAGGATTAAGATTTTCAAAGAGAGTACTTTAGGCTGTGGGAGAGTGCTCAGTACTAAGTACTAATTGATAGCTCTTAAGAGTTTAATATGATCAATTATTTTTTAAATGGAAGATAAGAGGTCTTGACAACATGCAAAATAAGGAATGAGGCTTTGATATGAATGTAGTATTATAATGAAGATATAATGACGATATACATAGTATAGAAACCTCATTGCAAATTTGTAATTTTAGATTATACCTTTAACATTTTGAATTTCAGATGCCTTTAACAAGTCCAGTTCATCATCAACGTCAGATACTTCACCCTTTTTAACCTATTATCAACAAAATCCCAGACAATGTTAAATCAATTAATGCTGAAATATATTGTGGGGAGGCTTGACTTTAGAAAATTGCTACATAACCACACAAAAGTTCCACATCCATATTACACAGAACAACCACTGCTTAACACTCGGATACTAATATAAAAAAGTAATGCAACATTCCCTTTATTATCAATATCATCATGTCAAATTGTGGATTTGTGGCTACACTAAAAGAAATGGTTTATCCATGCTTGGAGTTTGGAACTTACAAGAATTCCTTCAAGATCCTTTAAGGAATATTCAGAGACGAGCTTCCCCCTCTCTCTTCTCTTGTATCTGAGCATAAAGAAAAGCAAAAGAAATATATATAGTTAACTACACAGTAGAACCCCAAAAAGAAAAGGAATTAAATTGAAAGCGCATCGACACAGACCTTCCTTGTGGTCTGGTAGCTTTGGAGACAGAGTCCTCATCATCAAAAGGTACACTAGTCTTGGTTCGCACATTAGGTTTTCTTTCCTCTATTCCTGCCAAGGAATGACAGAAAAAAACATTAATGAGGCATCAGAATGCAGTAAAGTGGACATTTTGTTGGAAATCATAATTGTGAATATGATACCTGAGTCTTCAACTTGTGGAGCTTGCTACAAATCACATGTAAAGAAATATTTGAGTCATCAAAGTAGTAGAATAAGGACCAAAAAGCGAAACCATGAGTTGAATGTGAGACATACCACTTTCAACCTTTTGAGGATATTATCAAACTGAGTAGTGTCAAAAGCCCAATTGTTTGGCTTCTCTAAGCCAATTCCTATTGAAAAATAAGCACAAGCATAAGCAAAAGCATAGTATAGAATTGAATTTAGAAGAATGACGAGAAACAGTACCAATAGTGTCTTGCTTGTTTTGAACACGGACATAGCCTTTGATTCCCTGCTTCTCTTTGCCAAGGCCTTCACCTTCTTCCCATCCCTAAAATCAAATCAAATAACATTCAAATTCAAGGAAAACAAAAGAGAGAGAAGAGAAGCAGCAGCGCACCATTTGCTTCATGAGGCGAAAAGCAGCGGATTGCCTGGCGACACCGACATAGCAGACAGGGGATTCAGGTGCCGCCATGCCTGCCAACTATTCTTCTTGTTGTGCAGTTATGCCGCCGATTCTGTGTTTGGTTGTTTGCACAATACAAACTTGTGTTGTGCTTACATTCGTGGCGGGTTTCACTTTTGCTCCTGCGCTCTGCCCTGCCTTCTCTCTAATTCACCGCACCACAATTGCCTGTTCATCGAGTTTTGGTCAATCCCATTAAATCATATGAATTGCTGCATGTTCTTTAATATCTACATTGCATATACAAAACTTCAAGATACAAATAGGGAGTTAAACCCCATTTTGGTCCCTGAGATTGGCGAGCTACACTGATTTGGTCTCTGACTTCCCAATTGTTATAATTTGGTCCCCAGATTAAAAAAAGTGCACCAATATAGTCCCTCCTCAATGCAGTTAGTTTGATAGCTCAAATCTTGTCATGTTGGACATATTAAAACGACGTTGTACACTGGCGCTTAAAGAGCACTAAATGATGTCATTTCAGGTTTGAACAATACTAAAAGGGTGGGGTATTACGTTTTAGTATTGTTCAAACACTCAAACGACGTCATTTAGTGCCTTCTTTAGCGTGACAAGGCTTGAACTACGTCACTAACGGTGTTGAGTTCCGGCAACGATGATACACGAGGGACTAAATTGGTACACTTTTTTGAATGTGAGAGACCAAATTGTAGCAATTGGGAAGTCAAAAACCAAATCAATTGGACTTAACTCTACAAATAGGCATGACAACGATAAATTCAAATTCAACAATGGCACAAGAGGAACAGTCATTTTGTTTAATCATCCTTAACTCTGTTTGAAAACAACAACAAACACAAGTAATAGTGCTTCTTCAGCAACAACACCCACAATCATCTCATCATCATTAATCACAAATTAATCAGCACCCTCAACAACATTCTTGCTATAATAATCGTTCCAATCTTCTTCATCAGCATTCCTTTGTCTTCTATTACCACACTCCATCAAGGTCAGAAGACACAAACGCATTGAATAAAATCACAGAAGACTTACGGAAGGACGAGTGGCGAACGGCGAAGAGGATGACGAACGAGATGCGACGAAGACCGGCGAAGATGCTGCTGCCGCGGCGATGAAGACAGGCCAAGATCTTGCTGGAGGCGACGACGGAGACCGGACTGGAAGCTGCGATGAAGACCGGGCTGGAGGCGGTGACGTTCAGGCTGCAACGAGGGAAGGGGACGACGATTCTGCCTCAGCCCTCAGACGCGGGAAGACGACGATTTTGAGGTGAAACCGTGAGAGTTTGAGACGGTGGCGGTAAGAGGGAAGGAGCGTGGCAGTAAGAGGGAAGGAAGGTGGCGGACGTCGGTGAGAGGAGAGCCGGAGAGGTTCGAATTTCTGGGCTGGAATTGTGAGAGGATTTGAATTTTGGAAATGGAGAGAGTATAAGGGTGACGGCACTGAGAAAAGGGTGATAGGGTTAGGGTTTACTTTCTCAAAACAAACTAGTGTAAAACCCACATATATTGGTCCAGTGTAAAAATTTGTTAGTACATGTCTGTCCGTATTTATTAATAGTAGTATATGTCTATTGATTTTTTTTTGGTGACAGTATATGTCTATTGATTGATATTAA
>NC_029787.2:99433476-99435276 GCF_000816755.2 Arachis ipaensis | reverse complement strand
CATTATTTTAAAATTAAATTGAAAAAATCATATAAAAATTATATAAATTATATTCCTTCAGGATAAAATAAAAGCTAAAGCAACAAGGGGGAGGAAACTCTATAAAAGCAACAGGAATCACAAGTAAATCTACTAATCATCTGCAGCTTCTTACTAAATCTTTGAACTTGTGTTACTGAAAGGATGGAAGATTTTGGGGTGAGAACAAACCACACGTTTTCAGTAGAGAATGAAAATACCGTAAAAATAATAAAATAAAATGCAAATAATTAACTTTACTCAATAAAATTATATTTTTATCAAACCTTTTGAAGATACTCTTGGTTTTACTTTAACTAACTAATTACCTCTTTTTAAAAATCTTTAAACTCAAAACAAATTTTAAATATAAAACTAGTCACATTACCCATCTCCCAGCCACATAATTAATTCTTAGTCAAAACATCAATTCGTAATCACTTTAATATATTCACAAAGTAGTAGTATAAGCAAGAGATTCAATTCAATATACAAGCAAGCCAAAACAAGACAAACAACACAATCACAAAGAAATAAGACAAGCAAGCGCAATCAAAAGCAAATGTGCAAACAACATGATGCATGTCTATCTCTAACGCAGGTTACGAGCTTATGTGTCGGTTGCCTACCCGCTCCCGTCATTATCCGGGCACGAGTCCCAGATATGGCTTTCCAGATGCATACAGTGTGCTTATATAAATCTTACGGTTAGGCCGCATACAGTGTGACTTTCAATGTGCTTACATCTAGAAAACAGTTCTCAGTGTGTGAGCGTCCCCACTATACATTTGGCACTAAGATCCAAACAAAGTTGCATCTGCTCTCCTGTGACAGACAATCTCTTAAAGCTTTCTCTTTATCCTTGTTCTCTGCTCTTCTGTGGCAGAGACCCTTTTAGTTTATATATTCTTTTAATATTTGTTCTCTGTTCTCCTATGACAGAAATTCCTTTTTTTAATCTTTAAGTAACTGTTCCTGCTCTTTTGTACAACGTGGGTAACTGTCAACAATTAACTCCACATGTTCTTTTTCTTCGATTATCTTTATCGATTAAATTCTACATGTTCTCCTCGACGAATCCTTTTCAATAAGGATTACATTCTTTGAAAAAATATTTATCGTACTTCAATTTCCATGTCTTCGAAATTATATTTTTCAACCAACAATATCCCTAATATCTCAAATCAAGTAAAGTTTTTGCTGTACATATAAAATTTTGTACCTTCCAAAATCTATCTATATACTTATATATCTTTTGAAACTGTTTTAACTCTTAAATTAATAAGTAGTTTTATTGTTTTATAATATAAGTCTATCTTTTAAGTATTTTAAAATAATATTTGAATGAGATTTATCTATATTTTATATCGATAGATAATATTAAATTAAATTTAAATAAAATAAAAAAATCGAAGTCAGACTATCTGATAAATCAAAATTTAATTTTAAAAATAAAATAAAAATTGTTAAATATACTTTATCCTATTAAAAATTTTAGGACATTACTATATATAAATGCCAAAATTAAAAGAATCTACGGTTAATTTGTTGGTAAAAAAAATATACTAATTAAGAAGTTAAGTGAAAGAAAAAAAAGTAAAGCTTTGAATTGGTTAGAAAGAACAAAAATGCAATGCAATCTAACATGCATGAACAGAAGTACTATAGTGAGGCGAAGATGATTAGAACAAGTCTTATAATGAGGCGAAGTTAATGACAGTATATTTAAAAGAATCGAATCAGCGTGAATTCAAAGAAAGAGAACGGTGGTTGAAGTAAAAG
>NC_029787.2:99431879-99433435 GCF_000816755.2 Arachis ipaensis | reverse complement strand
CTATATCAAAGATCACTTATGGCAATGCCGGTTACCACTTTTACAGATGAAAGCACCTTGTAGTGTACAATTCTATGAAAAAATTCAACCGTAATCATGACAAGTCTATCAAAAACAAAATACACAATTAGTTTCTGATAAAAAAAAAAGAGTAAAGTATCGTTTTTGTCCCCAACGTTTGGGATAAATCCTATTTGTGTTCCTAACGTGTAAATCGTCCTATTTGTATCCCTAACGTTTGTAAAAGTGATTTAATGTTATCCTGCCGTCAATTACACATCATGAACGCTTTAGTTTGAGTTTTAAAATTTTCTTTTTGAAGTTAGAATACAAATGTCTGGGATAGAATCGATGATCTACTCCGAAAAATAGCTCATTAAATGTTGAAACTAATTCCTACAACATTTACATAATTCACTTTTCTAGGGACATAATTGAATCTAAAGACAAATAGTGGGTATAATATTAAAATCGAACAGATCCAAGTGAGACCTAATTGAGAATGAATACATTCAAGTGAGAATAATTGAAAAATATAATCTGATTTGTTAGTATAATTGATAGTAGGATAATATTGAATCAATTTTATAAACGTTAAGGATACAAATAGGACGATTTAAACGTTAGGAACACAAATAGGACTTATCCCAAACGTTGAAGATAAAAACGATACTTTACTCAAAAAATTAAAGAAGCAACATAGAAGTAACTCCAAAAACACTACCTTAACAACAATGATAAATCATCTCCTTCTAAATTTGTGAACATTTCTAGTTTTTTGAAACGGTCCCGCTACGTTACCAATAGCATATCTGCCAATTTCTGCCAACTCTTATTTATAATTGTGTTTTATGGAAGTATTTTCGTGGATGTATCTAATAAAAATGTCTTTTTTATGGCTATGTTTAATAGAAGTGTCTTTATAGATATATTTTCTAGATGTATCTCTTTATATATGTATTTAAAATATAATAATTAATTATTGTTGGCAATAAGTTGGCAGATAACATGTTGATATCCTATACTTTTCCTTTTTGAAATTGTTCTTCTATTATTTCTGTGTGTAGCAGAACAACAACATAAATAAGTTTAGAGACAATCTTCATCACTTTCATCTTATGTATTTCATCTCTCAATAACCATGTAAACACTCATGCCTAATATATATTTCCGTCTTGTCACATATTCAACATGAAGGTTTACCCTTCACTAATGTGTACTTTGATTATGGATAAATTATTTTATTATGATAATATAGACAAGTTTAATTGTTCGTCTAATGCAAGATTGATGAAGTTCTTGAAAAAATATTTGAATTCACATGTATAAATACATACAAATATATAATAATTTTGGTGATTTAATTTTAGTGTATATATAATATTTATACAAATATAAAAAATTAATCATCATACATTTATGTATATTTGTATGCATTGCACATATAATATAGTCTCTAAAATAATATTTTTACAACATAATAATTAATTTATGTTTTTGTAATTGAGTAATCAACTTTGCCATAATAAAATATTCAAAAAATTTTATGAACGTAA
>NC_029787.2:99416360-99431766 GCF_000816755.2 Arachis ipaensis | reverse complement strand
AATTTTTTTGATAGATGTTTTATATTATTATAATAACTGTTTTAATAGGTTTAAGACACAACTAAAAGGTATTCTTAATTCTGAATATCTATAAGACTGAACGAATCAAAAATAAAAAAAAGAAATACGCATTTATTAAAATATGTATTATATTTTTAAAAGACTGGTATGATATACTTGTAGATAGTGAACATAGCTTTATATTTTACCGGAGTATAAATATAAATATTTGTTTAACGTATTAGTTATATAAGTTTAAACAAGTGTAACATTAATTTAAAATATTTATTATAATATTGAATTTTTATTTTGCACTACAATATTTTTGGTCTATTACAACATATGTTTAAGAGCCAAAATTTAGTTGCAGTCAACTTCATGTGAAGTTGATAATTGAGAGCCGTTAAATGACAATTTAGTCAGATCAGTAAAATTATTTAATGGTTCTCAATTATCAACTTTATATGAAGTTGAATACACGTCTGCACCTGGGCTTTTACCTATATATAAACAACGTTTTATACTAGTGACAAAAAATAGAGCTATAACAAAGTATTTTTTATCAACAGGCTATAAGTGATGTCTTTTAATAAATTAGAAGACACTTATCAAGTGTTGTCCTATCAAATACACATAAACAATTATTATAAAGTTGATATATTATTTTATTTAAATGTTGTCTTTAAATTTATTTTAAATTTTATTTTTTAAGTATTGTCTAAAATTTTTAATGCCTTTCTCAACAAATAAATCTTACAATTTGTACGTGCCAGTTTGGATTGACTTTTTTAGTGAAAGAAGTCCTTTTTTTAATAAAATATTTTTATTCAATTTAAAACTTGTTTGGATACGTCTTTTAAGAAAAGTACTTTTATTTAAAAAAAAATAAATTATTTGCTTTTTCTAAAAGTTAGCAATATCTTACTTAAAAAAAGTAAAAGACGTTTTTAATACTTAAAAACTCTTTTTAAAACGTCGATTTAAATGTGAAATAATTTTTGTCTATTAAATATTTTTTAAAAGATAAAAAAATAAATATTTTTTTCAAAAATCAATTTAAACGGACCTCTATTTTAAGTTTTTAACTTTGATTTCCAATTTTTACCAATTTTAAAATAAAATAAATCCAACTTAATTAATTTTTTTTAATGAGCAACCAAGAAAAGGGAAAAAAGGCGAAGCAAAAGAGCAGAAAAGAAAAGAAAGAAGTAAAAAAAAATTAGGTTTCCAATAGCAAG
Organism: Arachis ipaensis; assembly: GCF_000816755.2. NCBI lineage: Eukaryota > Viridiplantae > Streptophyta > Magnoliopsida > Fabales > Fabaceae > Arachis > Arachis ipaensis. The sequence continues at coordinate 99,430,528 of NC_029787.2, read as the reverse complement.
AGAGGACAAACTACTTCTGGTGGCTGGTACCAAAGGTGAACCTCATCAGCACCGTTACCTGCGGATCCCATCTTTGCCAACCGATCTGTCACGACCACAACTAAAAAATGAATTAATACAGACAGATTTACAGACAGATTTAGTCTTTATTACAGACGGATTTTTGATTACCGACGGATTTTGTCCCTCTGTAAAAGCCTCGTCGGAAATTATTTACCGACGAATTTTTTTCCATCGGAAAATTACTGACAGATTTTTACCAGTTACCGACGAATTTTTCCTCTGTAAATTCTCCATCCATTTCCCGAAGGCGACGAACTTTCCGACAGATTTTCCGTCTGTAATTACAGACGGATTTTCTGACAGATTTTTCGTCTGTAATTTGAACCTTGGAAAATCATCTGACATTCTGATTACAGACAGAAAATCTGTCTGTAAATCCGTCAGTAAGGTTTTTTTATTTTTCCAATTACAAAATAAACTTGTTTTCATACAAAATAAATATAAATTTAATACAAATTTTTATCTAATTTGTATTCGAATATTTATAATATTTCAAAAAATAAACAAATTCATCGTATTTATCAAGCAATTCAATATAATTCAAAACATAGACAAAATGTATTGATAACATTGTATTATATGAGAAAAATTACATTATGCAAATCTCTACAAGCCAATCAACCAGTATCCCACACATGCTTTGAGTAATGTCGTGTTGCTTTATATCTCTTAATGCAATTAGAAAAGGGATACACTTCTTGGCTGCAAAAATTTTAAAGTACTGCATGTCAGTAAAAGTACACAGCAGAGAAAAATACATGAAAAAATGTCAATAATAAAAGTTATTCACTTTGTTATGGCACAAAAAACTCATTACTCAACATCTTTAATGAAAATTATGTCAATTGAAAGCATAAGAACTAACCATGATCTGTACAATATGAAAATATTTCAATATATAATTTATTAACTCTTAAAAATAAAAGACCAAACAAACAAGTTTTATGGAAAGAAAAGGCCAATGAGCACAATTTCAATCCAAGGTTAAGAGTCTATATAGAAAGAGACATTGTCAAAATCCATATGCATGCAAATATCCAAACATGCATAGATGCATAGATGTATGCCCTGTAATTAGTTACCTGAAGATGATAGCCAGCAAAAAAGTAATTGTCGGAGTCAAGTTTCTCATAGCTGATCCAAGAGTGTGAGAGTTGTAGCTTATGCCAGTGAAAACACAATTCTGCATCATAGCTATGCTGTAATGTATATCTCAGCAACAAAAGGTATCATCACTGAATGAGAAACCAAAGATATAAGAACAATTCCCGAAAATATTATATTTTAGCTACTTTTGGGGCATACCCAACAAGGGCAAGGAGGAAGAATTTGCAAAGAACCGAGAAAGGAAGAGGTGGTATTGTAGTTCTTCAAAACAAAGGAAAGGAAGAGAATTAGGTAGAGATGGAATACAGTCCAATCACAAAGTTGGAGATCTGATAAGGGAAGAAGACAAAAAAAATCAATCATAATATTAATAAAGAAAGCAGATGGCAGAAGCAAACAGGAAGCATTCTCCCAGTAAATGTTATGGTAGCAGTTCTATTTTTGCTTGATGCATAATATTTTCACATCTAAACCAAACCAGTAACTTAGTTTTGATTATTGAAATCATAGCAGGAGTGCTACACAAGTCAAAAGTCAAAACTCAAAAATCAGGGTTAGCATCTATCTTGCTGAAAAAATCATCAGGGACTGGATTCAAGGAACATATCATTCTGTCTACAACAACATCCGTCTCCACATTGAAATACTGTGAGTAAGATGAGACACTAAAAACTCCCAGCCAGTTAGTTGTTGGCTGCTGCTCAAATGATTCTGCACCGATCAACAAATTAAAGATCAGTGAACGGCATTTTTTTGGACAGGAATGAATGGCACTATTATGAATTAAGTTGCAATAAAAATACAGAATTGGAATCAGTTTTGTATTTGACTGCAGCATAAATCAGCAGTATGAATCTTCTCTAGGTCAACCGATATAACAGAAGATTGCTTAGAATCTAGAAACAAAGTTAATTAGTTGGGAGCCATATGCTCAAGTTCACCCCAACTTTTCAGACTCCCAATCTCATCCTTGGCCAAACACATGGAAGAGTGACAGATTTGGAAATGACAAATTCCCTCAATTCAGAAAAAGGGTAACAGATTAATCCTAGCATAAAAAACTGAATGATGAAGGACAAATTTGTTACTTTCAAATCCTGAGGAACTAATTTGATGTCCATGTTTTTGGTTAGAGACAAGATTGAGGTTTACCTTTTCTCCTTTGATATAATCCATCCGTCGACAAAAAAATACTAAAGACATACCAAGGTATGTAGCATGTCAATTGTCAAGAATATAACACCAGAAAACAAGAGCTACAAATAGAAACATGCATCTCATATTTGGTTGTAAAGAAGTATGATAGATAAGTTTGACATACCAGCAGTTTGAGCTGTAATAGGTTGATATACTTGTCCTCTTCTTCCTCTTGCATTGCTTGGAGGGAATGTTTGCATATTTGCCAAAGGGGTTGCATCCATTATCAGGGGAACCAAGCTTCAACGCAAGGCATTACAATAGGAGTTTACACTGATGCTACACAATGAAAAAGTTTACAAATAGATCCTGATCAAGTTTCAACAAACAAAAAGAACACGATGATAAGGTATAATTTTTCTTGTTAGTAATGTCAGTTAGAATCAAATACAAAAGCCACCAAGGGCGAATTCAATCCTGCAGCTCAAATTTGTGTTTGCTAAGTTTCCGTAAAGAAATTGGCTTACAACAAACATGTAAAATAAGGAGCAAATTTGGCGGTCTTTCTCGCTCTTCTCCTCCAACTGCACTCGCCTATGGCCGAATTGGGAGTGCAGTAACCACTATCATAGATTAGTAAACTTCTATGGATTCTGAAAGTTTGGGAGAAGCGAGAACTTCCAAAGGCGACAGATCTATCCATTAAGATGGTTTTTTCTTTCTGCCAGTTTGAGAGATGCGCCTCAACAGTTGAGTTTCCCTTTTCATCCCTCTGTAAGAAAAAAATCAAAACCTTATCACAAGTAGATAAAGTAGATATAGAGATAGTAAAGTAGCAGCAGCATCAAAAGCAAAATGGAAGCAACGATGTAGAATGCATTTGTCTTCTTCTGCATATATCAAGAAACCAGTTAAATGAATTCAAACGAATTACATTAAATAGATTCATTTCCACCACATAGTTGGACAAGGCATTAAGGAGTCTTTGAAAATTCACTCTCTCATTATTATGCAATTTGTCAAGTTAAATTCTTCAGGATTTCTGAATCTTTTAAGATTTTTCAGAATGATCCTCTTAAGGTAAATTAAAGAAAGGGATAGAAATTATTTATATATTTTAATTAAATTATACGGCGACCTCTGGAGAAAGGTTTCCTGCTTCCAGTGCAGCTGTGTACATCACAGAATTGGTGCATGAAGAATTCTGACAAATTGTCAATGTAAGAAGCAGTAGCTACCAATAACGTGCAACATTTTACAGAAAAGAAACTAATATCATACCATGGAGTCGGCTTGCTGCAGGACCGTCATTAACAGGAAAACAACTATCTGCTAAGCTCTGTAGAAAACAATTAGAGACAGATATAAATTGTTTATACCATCAATTCAGCCCTTGAATACTTAATAACATAGACAATTTAACCTCTGAATAACTAAATAAGTCCATTGTGTTCAAATGATTTACTCAGTTTGATAAATTTCCCAAACCCACATAGCAACTGATGTTGCACTTGTTTAGTCCTTCAAGGGCTAAATTGTCAACTTTTCAATCTTTTGAGATAAATTGGTGGCTTGAAACAAATCTGGTCAAAACAAATGAATAGACAGACTGATGCACACCTTGCACAGATGTTTATTTCTTGCAGCGACAGCAGGATTACATTTTGATTTTTTCAACCCAAAATTGATTTCAATGTCACAGTGCAATGCGCCACATAGATCTGCTCAGCACTGGCTCTGATTCTGGATCAAGCACAATGTTCTTTCAGTTAGTGATGCTACTACATGTCTACATGTAATGTTGAGCAAAGAAAGCCATAAGTTTTTTTTGTTTCTTTCAACAGAATTTCTAGTTTTAAAATTCAGGCAGGCCAATACCCAATATCTTAATATCAAAATGATAAAAGAATACTGCAGCCTCTTCTTGAAATCATCGCTACATCTTCTGAATATCCCGTTCCAAATTCGAGAAATTAACCCATACTTCTTACTCTTCTTCTTCTTCTTCTTATTCTTTTACTCCTCTCCATCACCAACAACAGCAGTGGCACCAACACTTTCCTCTTTCTTCTTCTCACATTCTCCAACTACCTTATTCAAGAATTCCACCATTTTCAGCCTCTTTGTAGTTTTCTTGAAGCTGCTTCCTTGCCGAAGCAAGCCTCTCCGCGTCAAAATCTCTATCTCTTTGTTCTCTCTGTCTCTGGAATTAATATTCAAAGCAACAACGTGTGAGGAAGAGATTAATAATAACACCCCCATGTCTATGATGCATTTTCCCCTACGCCCCACATTTATTGCTTTTCTTCATTTTTTTTTAATTTTATTTTCATACTCCGTGATGTTAGCAACAACATTTGGAGGGTTAAGACACTTCAAAAACGGTTATAAAAACATAATAATCACAACCGTACATTTTGGAAGGCGATGGAAGGAGTAGGGACTGAAGGTGGCGGCGTTGGTTTTGGCAGAGCTTCTTTGCAGGGAATCATTTTTGGTTTTGGTTCTGCCTCTGAGGTGTTACAGTCAGACCCAGAACTTCCATCTGTGTTAGCATACAAAAGCAAAAAAGCATTATTGTTCGCCAAAATCCAAAACAACAGAGACACACACAAAAAGAAAATTTGAATAAGATGCACAAGTACTCATTGTGTGGATTTGGCGAGTATGCAAAATCAGGAATCTGCAAAAAATAAATAAAAAGGAATTTTAAAATAGAATATTAATAACACCAAACAGGGCCTTAAACTTTACCATGATATAAAAAATAAAAATAAAAAAAGGTCCAAGAAAGACCCGATGATGCCCGTTTTGGGTGGTTTTCAGCGGTGGAGAGTCACCATCAGCTGCAAATGTAAATGCAACGCCAACAATTATCATCAAACACTTGGATTTCTAATTCCTTAACTAAGAAAAATGTCCCAAAACATTTGAGTTGAGGTTTGGTTTTACCCATGAGAGAGGCTGTTCCACCCGGTTGATTCAACCTCACCCACTCAACCACAATTTCCTTCCACTTCCTGCAAATAAAACAGCTCAATCAAGTACACTGAAATTATGATAAGATTAATTCAACTTTGACAATAAAAAGAAAAGTAGTGTTTAATCAACAACCTCACAAGTAGCTTCACCAATCTGCGAACGTCATTGGAGGAATGCTTCCGCAACCGATTCACGTGCCTCCCAATGTCAGTCTCCTGCAAGGAAAAACCAAACACCATTATACAGGAAAATAAAATTAATTCAAAAAAAAAGAAGCTAAGTTACCTTCAACGCTTGGAACAACATCTCTGCCACCAGTTCAACAAGAAAACTTATGTGTTAATAACTACTAACATTTAGATGATTAATATGAGGAAAAAATAGAATTTTATACCTTCAAAATAGAAGATCCATCAAATTTAGTACTATATTCTTCACGGACCTTCCAAGTCATAATTAAGAAAACCTCAGGTCACCAAGTTCAAATAGAACAACAAGGCAACATACAATAAACAAGTTTCAAGAGCACAATGACAAAAAGAAATATAAAAAACTATAGAAAGCAATGGCCTACCATGAATTTTAGGTAAAAAAAGCTTTGATTGCAGAAAATAATTCATCAAAATCAGAGTAAACCTGCAGATTCAAACAAAGCACAAAAGCAGAGTATGATAAACCTAAAAATGGCACAGAAAAATTGAGCCCTAAGATTTATCACGAAGAATAGAATCACAAAATCAGGATATATATACCTGAAATTTGAGATGGTTACGAGAAGAACTGAGAGAGCGAGTTGAGATTAGATGGAAGAGGAGCCAGAGGGAGCAGATGCGATGAGAGCGGCGGCAGAGAGAGCTCTGCGACGATGGGAGTAGATGTGACGAGAGCGGCGACGGTGGGATCTCGTGCGACGCAAGGGATGACAGAGAGAGATTGTGCGACGCAACAGCGACGGCGGCAGCGACGGAAGAAGCAGAAGTAGTAGCCACGGAGAGAAGAAGTAGCTCGTGCTATGGAGAGAAGAAGCTCGTGTTTGATTTGGAAGAAGCTCGTGTTTCATTTAGGTTTAATTGAATATTTCCGACGGAAAATTTTAAATTACAGACGGATTTTCCATCTGTAATAATTTAATAAAATGCACCGTTTTTGTCCATTTAATTACAGACAGATTTTTTGTCCGTAACCATTTTTCACGAAAAAAAATTAATTTTTCCGACAGAATTATCAACGGATTTTCTTTTTCGTCTGTAATTTATGCTAATTTTTTTTTTTTCGACAAAAAATCCCTCTAAAATTCCGTCTGTATTTCCGTGGGATGAAATCCGTCTGTAATAACTATTTTTCTAGTAGTGGACATTAGCTTCTCTTGGGATAAGCTCAAAACAAACATCCCAATCTCTTCTCAGCTTCAATTCAAAGATCAACTGTATCACTTCTTTATCAAGATGTCAGAGCGGAACCTGCCAACCACTCACCAGCTCAAAAGCTACTGCGCAATCTGTCTCACAAACAATAAGCTTATGACCCGCCTCCCAAGCCCAAGCCAATAATCCTTTCCATATACTCCACAACTCCATCCTGATGATACTAGATCCAAAGGAATTTGCTGAGCATCCCATTACCCATTGACTGGAGCTATTACAAATTACCCACCTAAAACCTGCACAATCATCTCCCAACTTCACACTCCCATCACAATTTAACTTCCAAACACCAGGTTCTGGCGGAGACCAAGAAAGGGGTTTTAATCCCTGGATACAACACATTCAATTCTGAGTTGTATATTCAAAATCAACCATCCGTCTGCAAGCCTTGTAAGCAATTGACCCAGAAGATCCAAAAACTCCTTGAAAATGACCAATATTTCTGTCTTGCCAAATCAACCATATTATAGCTGCAAATTTGGAACAACCTTTATTGAGGAGGCCACGCTTGAACCAATCATGCACTTCGTGAGAACCAAAGAAACTCAAATCAGAAAAATCTAGAGAAACCCAAACTAATCGTACCACTTCACAATTCCTAAAACAATGAAGAATTGTCTCCAGAAGTTGATTGCAACGAGTACATAAGGATTAATAAGAGAGATGTCACCGAAAACGCAGATATTGAGTTGGCACAGCATCATGAAGGCAAAGCCACACTAGGAGCCTCAAATTTTCGGGAACCCGCGCCTTCCAAAGCCAAAGCCAATTGATATTCCTATCCCAATTCAACTTATTATGAATTAACCATAAGTATCCTTGTTTAGCAGAGTAAAGAGAGTGCTCCCAGCTCCAACCCAAATCACTACCAGATACTAAAATATGGACTAAACTAAGAATGTCTTCCCTTAAGTCCCCAGGAATAAAAGAGCAAATCCTCTCTAAATGCCAAACTCCATCTCGGTAAACATCTTCAATGATCAAAGTAGCCTCATGATGAAGAGAATTGTTGTGATGGTATAGAATTTCCTCAAATGAATGAATTCTCGTTGCAAGTATAGTTCTACACTAACAAACAATCCTCCCAATCAAAAATTTGGTTGTTACAAGTGACAAACCCTAAAAAAGAATTAACCGAAGTATTTGAACTCCGATTCATCTCACAAGGAATTACAATAAAATGAATGATTATTGGCTATGAATATGCAAGGGGGTTTAATTGATAAGGGGCAAGAAGTAAATGACAAGAAGAATAAATCAAGCAAGTAACTAAAGAAAGCAAGTAATAAAGAGAGACATTCATGGCAAGGTTTGAGATCATAGACTTTCCATCCTAGTCATTAATCATAACAATACTTAACAAGAATTTATCTTATTTCGTCATCCCCAATGTTGGAAGAAGGTGTAAGTTATCTTCCATTAGAGAAAGTCAAACAAGACTAGTTAATCTCAAGTCAAAAATCCTAATCAATTCACTAATTGAATTAGCAAGAGATTAGAGTCATTGAAAATGATATTAACTAACAACTCTAGATCACCAATCTAAATTGGGTATTCATGACTCAAGATTGCCCAATTACTCTTCCCAAGCCAAGAATACTCAAAATCTACTCTAAAGTCCAACCAAGCATTTTGTCAAACACTTGGAAGGCATAAAAGGAAAGCATAGTAAAAATACAAGAATAATAAATCTACCAACTACCAATTGCAAGAAAAGTAAATCAACAACTCAAATCATCAATAAGAGAATATTAAACATCAAATTTCATTAAATGTGAACCAAATCCAACAAGAGCATCCATGAACATAAAAGAGAGCATAAAAGGAAAATTAACACTACAAACCATGAAAATCAAAGAGTAGAAGCAAGAATTCATAAAGGAAGCAAGATGAAAACATGAGATTGAACCTAGATCTAGAAGAGATTAACCTAACCTAACCTAATTCTAGAGAGAAGAGGGAGCTTTTCTCTCTAGAAACTAACCTACATGATGCCAAAACTACAAATAATTGCTCCTCCCTTGCCCAAGCTTGAATTCAGCATGAAATAGTATCAGAAATGAGTTGGATTGGGCCCCAAAATGAGTTGCAAATCGCTAGCTACGATTTTACTTTAGTGAACCACGTGCTCCATCGGCGCGCACACGTACAGTGCGCGTGCGCGCCCCTATACGTCAAGCAACTATGGCAAATTTTATATTATTTTAAAGCCCCGGATATTAGCTTTCCAACGCAACTAAAACCGCCTCATTTGTACCTCTGTAGCTCATGTTATGGTCGATTGAGTGCGAATTGGTCAGGCTTGACAACTTTACGGTTCCTTCATTTCTTCATGAGTTCTCCCACTTTGCATGCTTTTCTCCTCACTTCTTCCATCCAATACTTGCCTTATGAACCTGAAATCACTTAACAAACATATCAAGGCATCGAATGGAATTAAAGTGAATTAAATTTAGCTAATTTAAGGCCTAAAAAGCATGTTTTCACATTTAAGCACAAATCAAGGGAGAATTGCAAAACTATGCTATTTCATTGAATAAATATGAGAAAAGGTGATAAAATCCCCCAAATTAAGCATAAGATAAACCACAAAATTGGAGTTTATCAAATCTTCCCACACTTAAACTAAGCATGTCCTCATGCTAAGAATAAAGAAGGACAAGAAAAGGGGTATGAACATTTATTCAATGTAAAGAAACTATATGCACCTATCTATATGAATGTAACTAAATACAAAATGATTCTACCTACTTGGTTAAAACTCAATCAATCTCCAAAAATATATATAAGCAAGTAGGGCAAAGGTCATATGACAACTCACAAACTCTACCAATTCAAATATCAAAATGAAGTTCAAATAGACTTGCAAGAAGAACGCTCATGAAAGCCGGGAACAAGGAATTGAGTATCGAACCCTCACCGGAAGTGTATCCACTCTAGTCGCTCAAGTGTATAGGGTCGATCATTGATAAACCACTATTTTATGGTTTATCTTGTGCTCAATTGAGTGGTTTCTATCTACTCTTTACCCACTTATTCATACTATTTGTATGGTTTTACATTTGCCTTCCTAATTATGTGCTTTGATTGAAAACATGTTTCTTTGGACTCATATTTGCTAATATTAATCCTCTCTTATTACCATTAGATGTCTTGATATGTGTGTTAAGTGTTTTCAGATATTATAAGACAGGGATGGCTTGGAGGATGGGAAGAAAGCATGCAAAAGTGGAAGGAATGCAAGAAGTTGGAGAAATTGCTAAGCTGTCCAGCCTGACCTCTCTACACTCAAACGGCTATAACTTTAGCTACAGAGGTCCAAACTACGCGGTTCCAGTTGCGTTGGAAAGCTAACGTCCAGGAATTCGATTTGATATATAATATTCTATAGTTCCCCTGACGCTAGGCGACGCGACCGCGTGATCCATGCGGCCGCGTCGCAGTGACGGAAATCCAGCGTGGCAAAATTCGAACCAGCGAATTCTGGACTATTTTTGACCCAGTTTGCGGCCCAGAAAACACATATTAGAGGCTATAAAGTGGGGGAATACATCCATTCATGAGAGAGGGGTTTGTTACTTGTGACAACCAAAACGTTTGTACGAAGGGATTTTTGTCGGTTTAGAGACTATATCTACAATGCGACTGTTTTTATGACATTCTTTACTGGCAAAAATCCTAACGTGAAAATGGCGCCGTTGCCGGGGAATTGCAAACGTGTGCCTTATTATTGGTTATTGTAAATATTTGCTTTTTGCTTATTTATTTTTGTTTTTATTTTTGCTTTTTCGTAAATTAAGAGGTTATTGGATTTTATTTTAAAAATTTTTATCTTATCTTATCTTATTTCAAAAATCAAATTTCAAATTTCAAAAATTTAAAAATTCAAATTTTAAAATTTAATTTTCAAATTCAAAATTTAAATAACCTTTTAATTTAAATTTATTTTTATTTTCATTTTTAATTTTTATTAGCTACTATGAACTCTCACCCCTTTGGCTATGAGTCTGGTTACAATTATGTTGCAGGAAGAAGAAATTACAATGAGAACAGGCATCAAGGTTGGAACAATCAAAGATGGGAGGAGCCACAAGGATTTGATCAACCCTCATGGCAACAACCACCTCCAATGGACTATCAACAACCACCACCATATGCCTATGAACCCTTTCCTCAACATAACTTTGAACTACCACACTCACAAGCCAACTACCACCATTCACCTCCATATAACCCCAACCCTCAACCACCATACCAACCACCTTATGAGCCATATGAACCATATATAGAACCACCCCAATTCCAACCCAATTACTCCCAATCACCACCACTTTCCTTTGTATCATGTCCAAGTCCAGCAACCTGAGAAGCAGAGGTTCGCCTAACGGAAACAGTAAATAAATTTTAAACAACTATTCGACAACTGGAGCAAGTATTAATTCAATGGGCTTCTAGACGCTCAAATATACAAGGGTCAACCACAGCCCCATGTGGACAATTTCATGAAGGGCGTAGCATGAAGGAGATACTAGAGGCCCCAGTGGACAAGACAGAGAATGAATTCGTACTAGAACAAGTAGAAGAAGCTGTCATTGTTCAAGAAGAAGAAGCACAACCTCTCATGCCCTTGGAAAGCAATGAAGAAGAGATTGAATTGAAAGAGAGCTACCAAGAGGAAGAGGTTGAAATTGAAGAAGCTTGCAAAGAGGTGGTAATTATCAGAGAAGAGCACGAGGGAGTGGAGCTTGCAATTTCATTAAAAATACCTCCCCTAAGTTGCCATCATCCTTCACAACATTCAAGTGGGTAAAATTCATATCCCTTAGCTCTCTAATCCCACTTGAATATGGGCTACTGGAGACGGATGGTCAACTTAGAGCTCTTTGTGGCATTAAGAGTAAGAGGAAAATGGTCAGTGGTAAGAATTGTCCTGCAAGGTTCATTATGGTTGGAAGCTTTAAATTTAAATGTAAGGGTTGGTGTAAAGCTCAACTGAATGGGTCTAGGAAGCTGTTTGACTGCTTTCGTGAGAATTCAGATTGCTTGCTACCCGGATGGAATCATGATGATCAACAAGAAGACGGGTGTAAAAGCAAGGTTTGGGATCCTGGAATCTGTTCTGACATCCAACACCCCGGGAGCCTAAGAATCTTTTTGAAGCTGCTCAAGGGTTTTACATGCCTAGTTTGGGACCCCGGAGGTTACTGGAATCACAAACACTGGTGGAGATTCCTGGATGAGTTCAAGCATAAGCCACCATAACAGGAAGCTCATCAAATGTCCAACTTAAGGACTTTAACTAAAAGTGCTAGGTGGGAGACAACCCACCATGGTATGATTGTTCCTTTTTCATTTTTATTTAGTTTTATTTGTTTTTGAGTTTCATTTTATTTTATTATATTGAACCTGGAGTTTTGCATCACATTCATATTAACACTGCATTCTGCATCTTTTCAGATTAAAAAAAAAAGAGCGCGAGCACGCGACGCGACCGCATCAGCGACGTGTCCGCGTCGCAAGGAGATGGGAGATAATATTAATATGAATAGAGAGTTTCGCAGGAGCAGCGCTGGAGGCGTGCCAATGGCACAAATCACCCCACGCGACTGCGTCGCTGACGCGACCACGTCATATGGGAATAATGGCCTCCCACGCGACCGCGTCACCCATGCGGCCGCGTGACCTGAAATCGGCGTAAAAAGGGTGTATGGCCGAAAGTTGAGCTGGAATTGGGCTGGACCCGTGCTAGTAGCACAAGCCCAGCCACGGGAACGCGTCACCCACGCGTCCGCGTCATATTGGAAATAAGGCCACCCGCGCGATCGCGTCGACCACGCGACCACGTCACCCTGTATTTTGGCAATACTGAGTTTTGAACAGAGAGTTGTGCGACCGCGAGGCTGCACTTGCGCCACTAGCACAAATCGAGTCACGCGATCGCGTGCCCCACGCGTCCGCGTCACCTAACCTTATCACGCACCACGCGACCGCGTCGCCAGCGTCGCACAACCTATCCAGATTCGTGCCAATTTTCTTATCTTTTCTTTTCTAATCCTAATTTCTTCCTTCTCTCTCCGTTCTCACTTTCTTTTTTCTTCTTCTCATCCTTTTTCTCTCTCATTCTATTTTATTTATTTGCGTACTTGCATTCATTGCATATTTTTATTTTTCTAAATTTATTATTTTACCATTGGTGTTCAAATGTTCTTATTCAACTGCTATTTCTTTTCTAGTATTATCTTGGTGCTTATGACTTGTTTTATTCTGGTTAGGTAATATTATTTAAATCAATGCCAATCTTTTATACCTGTATTACTTTTGTATTGATTTTTAATTTATATTATCTTTCCTTCCCCACTCTCTTCCCCATTGTTGCATATTCTGCACCACTGGTATGCCATGGCTTCTATTATTTTCTCACTTACATGTTGTAGCTACCATGTACATGAGACCCTTTTCATTTGGCATTAACCCAACCATACTTCATTTATTTTCTTATCTCTATTATTGGGTTACCTTTCTTCCCTTTTTCTTTCAGGATGGCCACCAGGAAGAGAACCGGAAGACGTTTACATGGGGAGACAGACAAGTCCATCTGCACAATCCTTAGAGAAAAGCAACAGTTGAAATAACCTGTCCACCTGCACATCTCAGCATGCACTGAGGACGGTGCAATCTTTAAGTGTGGGGAGGTCGATACCGATCTCCGTGGGTTAGTACATCCCTGTCTCAACACCAATGTTTTAATTTTCTTCGTTAAATTAGTTGTTGCATTTGCATGTTTATTTGATTTTATGCATTTAGTTACTACTTGGTTGAAGTAATATTTTCTTTTTCAAGAAATTTTTATAATATTTCACTAATTTAAATTGAAAAAATTTTTTTATGTTAGACTTGTTTGGAAGTTGTATTTGGAACATGGTTTTTGAGCTAAAGAACACACAACCTGTGAGATTTTGAGCTTATTTATATGGTTACATTATTTAACCATAAATTTTTATTCTTGTGTGTTTACTTCTCTATGATTGCAATCTTAGCTTTGTTCCATTCTATATGTCCATTATTTAGTATATTTACATGCTTGCATAGGATTGAGGCCATTGTTTGATTTTAGCTCACTTATCCCAAATAAGCCTACCCTTTAAATCACCCTTGTCAGCCACTTTGAGCCTTTTAATCCCCATTTGTTCTATATTTTACCACATCACTAGCTTTAAGCGGAAAACAAATTAATTATCCCAATTGAATCTTTGGTTAGCTTAAGATAGAGATTGTGTATCAAATAAGTGTGGGAAAATTGTGGGAACATGGGTTGATAAGAGAATGTAACATGTTTCTAATTTATTTGAATATTAGGAATTTGGGAACCTACTCATGAAAAAAAAAAACCAAAATAGAAAAATAATAGAAAATCCATGTGCATTAATAAGTTATGTTTATTTCTCTACAAAAAAA
>NC_029787.2:99413108-99416350 GCF_000816755.2 Arachis ipaensis | reverse complement strand
TAGAGTGATATACACTTCCAGTGAGGGTTCAACGCTTAAATTCTATGTTCCCTGCTTTCATGAGCTGTCTTCTTACAAGTTTACTTGCTTTTTATTGTCTGATTTGAATTAGTGGAAATTGGTTTGTATTTGTCTTGGAGAACTTATTTACTCTTAACCAAGTAAGTAAAAGCATTTAGCATGTAGTTGCATTCATAGGTTGCATTTCATACATTCTTACCTTCCTCTTCATTTCTTTATAGCTTCTCTTGAGCTTAGCATGAGGATATGCTATTGTTTAAGTGTGGGGAGGTTGATAAACCACTATTTTATGGTTTATCTTGTGCTCAATTGAGTGGTTTATATCTACTCTTTACCCACTTATTCATACTATTTGCATGGTTTTACATTTGCCTTCCTAATTATGTGCTTTGATTGAAAACATGTTTCTTTGGACTTATATTTGCTAATATTAATCCTCTCTTATTACCATTAGATGTCTTGATATGTGTGTTAAGTGTTTTCAGATATTATAAAGCAGGGATGGCTTGGAGGATGGGAAGAAAGCATGCAAAAGTGGAAGGAATGCAAGAAGTTGGAGAAATTGCTAAGCTGTCCAGCCTGACCTCTCTGCACTCAAACGGCTATAACTTTAGCTACAGAGGTCCAAACGACGCGGTTCTAGTTGCGTTGGAAATCTAACGTCCGGGGCTTCGATTTGATATATAATATGCTATAGTTCCCCTGACGCTAGGCGACGCGACCGCGTGATCCATGCGGCCGCATCGCAGTGACGAAAATCCAGCGTGGCAAAATTCGAAACCAGCAAATTCTGGACTGTTTTTGACCCAGTTTGCGGCCCAAAAAACACAGATTAGAGGCTATAAAGTGGGGGAATACATCCATTCATGAGAGAGCTTTCACATTCACAATTTTAGGAGTAGATGTAGTTTTAGAGAGAGAGGTTCTCTCCTCTCTCTTAGGATTAGGATTTAGGATTTCTCTTAGTTTTAGGAGTGACTCTCAAATCCCAGGTTCTTTATTTTTATTTATTTTTTCAATTTAATTTATGAACTCTTCCATGTTACATTTGATGTCTTTATTAGAGTTAATTGAGGTATTCCAGACTTATGATTATTATTATTACTATTTTATTTTATTCTTTTTGTGCAACATACTGCTTCCTTACTTCCAAAACCCCCAATTTACAATCTTCATAACCAATAATAAGAACATACTTCCCTACAATTTCTTGAGAAGACGACCCGAGGTTTGAATACTCGGTTATCAATTTCAAAGGGGTTTGTTACTTGTGACAACCAAAACGTTTGTACGAAGGGATTTTTGTCGGTTTAGAGACTATATCTACAACGCGATTGTTTTTATGACATTCTTTACTGGCAAAAATCCTAACGTCAATCACTCAATTCTCCTCTACTCATGCTTTCCAAGATTTGTTTTTCATCTAACAATCAACAATTATTCAATGCATGCATACATTCATCATGAGGACTTATTCATAGGTTGTAATGGGGCTAGGGTCAAGGTAGGGATGCATATGGTAAAGTGAGCTTGAAATTTGAATCTTTGATTAGTCTAAGCTCTCACCTAACACATATAACAACCTATACAATTCTAATACAATGCATAGCTACCCATGATTCCCACTTTTTCACATACTCATGCATTCTCTTCACTTCACATTCCATATGCATTGATTTTTATTGAACTTTACTTTGGGGCATTTTTGTCCCATTTTTATTTCTTTTTCTCTCTTTTTTTCTCTCTCTCTATATATATATATATATGTTCTTTTTCTTTTTCTTTATCATTTTTTTCTAAAGTTTATACAAACATATCAATGCATATGGTTTTACATATAGTGCATGAATATGTACCCAATTCCCAATATTTTTAACAAAAATACAAAATACACTTTTACCTCAACCGATGTCCCAAATTTCCCATACACAAATGATACACACCCTCACTAGCCTAAGCTAATCAAAGATCCAAATTAAGGACATTTATTGTTTTTCACTTAAGGGTAGTGATGTGCTACAATTAAGAACAAAAGGGATTAAATAGGCTCAAAATTGGCTAATAATAGTTGATGAAAGGTAGGCTATTTGGGTAAATGAGATAAATGAAATGATAACCTCAATCATATAAATGCATGTATACATGGAATAATGGACATAAAGAATCAAACAAATCAAAGATTACAATCATAGAAAGAGAATGATGCACACAAGAATAAAAATAAGTGGTTATATGATGTAACCACACCATTTGGCTCAAAACTCACATGCTTGTGTTCTTAGCTCAAAAACCATGTTCCAAAATAAATTCTTCAAGCAAGTTCATCACAAAAAAAAAAAATTCAAATTGGTAGGGTGCCCTAGAACAATTTTTCTTGGAAAAGAAATCATCACCCTAACCAAGTAGTCCTAACATAAAAAGAAATGGTGAAATATGTACAAATTCTAACTAATCATGCAACCTATCATGCAATACAATACTAACTAGCGAAGGAAATTAAGAATTGGTGTTGAAAGAAAGAGATCGTTACCCATGGAGGTCGGTCGGACGACCTCCCCACACTTGAAGATTTGCACCATCCTCGGTGCATGCAAAGAAGAGTAAAGTGGACGGGTTGCTACAATTGATGAGTTTCTTCAAAGGGTTGTGCGGGTGAACTTGTTTGTTGCCCCATTTAGAAGTCTTTCCAATCCTTTCCTCCTTGGTGGCCAAGCTAAAAGGAAAGAGAAAGAAGGATAATTAAGCCTGCATCAAAGATATCAAAGCAAGTAGAACATAGGCGGGGGCTAATGCCAAATAAGAGTAAGGTTCCCACCATATGTTAGCTACTCATGTAAGTGAGAAAATAATATAAGCTAAGGCATATTAACTAACACTTGATGCAAGAGTAAAGTCAAGGCATGAAGAGCACTTAAAAGCATCAAGTTCTACTAGAAAGAGTGGATCATGAAAGACATGCAAATTCATATCAATGCACAAAGAATATAAGAGTCATACAAGATTAAGCATTGATTTAAAAGTTTCATCACCCAACAATATCAAACAAGTCAAGAAGCACCAAGATTAACCAAGAAATTCTTAACAATTGAGTAGGAGCATTCAACACCATTATTAAAATAAGAAATTTAGAAAGGAAAATAAGAACAAACTATAAAAACAAAATTAAAATGTAATGAATGAAAATAGGCAAATGCAATAAAAGAAAATGGAAGAAAATAAAA
>NC_029787.2:99389407-99412457 GCF_000816755.2 Arachis ipaensis | reverse complement strand
CTTCAAAAGGTTGTGCGGGTGAACTTGTTTGTTGCCTCATTTAGAAGCTTCCTTATTCCTTTCCTTCTTGGTGGCCAACCTAAAAGGAGAGAAAAAGAAAGACAAGTAAGCCTACAACAAAGATATGAAAGAAATTAGAACATAGACGGGGCGCATGCCAAATAAGAGTAAGGTTCTCACTACATGTTAGCTACGCATGTAAGTGAGAAAGCAATATAGGCAAAGGACATATCAACTAATACTTGATGCAAGAGTAAAGTCAAAGCATAGGCACATGAGATGAAAAGCATGTTGCATCAAGATTAATCAACAATTGACACGAACAAGATTAGTGATAAGCATGAGAGCATTTGGTCCCATCCTAACTCAATGATAATAAGGTATAAAAACAAGGAATCATGAGTTAGGAAGGACTAAAGCACTAATCTTGTGTGTAGAGCAAATATTACAATTAATGTCAAACAAGTCACAAAGCACCGAGATTAACCAAGAAATCCTCAAAAATTGAATATAAGAATCCAATACCATTATTAGAATAAGAACTTAGAAAAGAAAATATAAACAAGCTATAAAAATAAAATTAAAACGCAATGAATGAAAATAGGCAAATACAATAAAAGAGGATGGAAGAAAAAAAGTTTATTTCTTTTTTTTTTTATAAAAGAGAGAAAAAAAAATTTTTCAAGAGAGGAAGAAGAAAAAGAAAAAAAAAGTAGAAAGAAAGAAGAAGAAAAGAGGAAAGAAGGAGAAAGGATAAAGGAGAAACAAATCCGCACAATCCGCACATATTCGCTATGCGTGCTCAGGCGCGGATGCAGCACGGACAATCCGCGCGCGCGCGCCATCCGTGCTTACGGGCAGGGACAGAAATTTTTTTTAAAATTTTTTATATTTAAAAGAAAAAAAATTTTTCCAAGAGAGGAAGAAGAAAAAAAAGTAGAAAGAAAGAAGAAGAAAAGAAGAAAGAAGGAGAAAGGAGAAAGGAGAAAAATAGGGTGCAAATCCGCACATATTCGCTATGCGTGCTCAGGCGCGGATGCAGCACGGACAATCCGCGCGCGCGCGCCATCCGTGCTTACGCGCGGATGCGGCAGGGACAATCGGAGCGTACGCGCCATGCGTGCTTACGCGCGAATCGCCTGGCACAAAGTAGGCATAAAGTGGGCACAACTCTCGGGTTTTAGTACTAGGAGTTGTGAAACCACACCAGCGCGCGCGCGCAATGCGCGCTTGTGCGCCGATGCCCGCTTTTTTTTTTTTCGAAAACAGGGCACTCTCCTAATCTACAAGCATTCTAAAACAATCACAAATCAAATTTAACAACAAATCTTTTTAGTTTTTGAAAAATTTTCAAAATCAAACAAAACTTGTACTACAAGCAAAATGCAATTCAAAAATAACTATTCTAATCAAAGCATGAATCTAACAAGCAATCAATCAAAGAAAGACATGCAAAAGTATGAAAAGAAGAAAACTACCTAACAATGGCAACTCAATGCATTCATTGATTATATATACAAGAGAATGAAAAGAATTTACCATGGTGGGGTGTTTCCCACCTAGCACTTTTAGTTTAAGTCCTTAAGTTGGACATTTGGTGGTGGTCCTTGCTAGGGTGGTTTATGCTTGAATTCATCCTTGAATTCCCACCATTGTTTGCATCTCCAATGTCCACTGGGATCCCAAATTAGGCGCACAAGGCCTTCAAGTAAGCTCAAGTAAATGACAAGGCCCCAAGAGTGTTGAATGTTGAAATGGATTCTGGGGTCCTAAACCTTGTTCTTGCACCCATCTTCCCGTTGACTACCATAGTTAAATTTGGGTGACAAGGCTTGTGAATTCTCAATTGAGCTCCAAACATTCCCCTAGACCCATGCAATTGGTTTTACACCAACCATTGCCATTCAACTTTGAGCATGTAACCATCATGAACTTAGAATGGTGTCTCCAACCACTACACAACTCTCTCTTACTCTTAACTCCACAAAGGGCTCTAAGTTGACCATCATTTTCAATCAAACCATATTCAAGTGAGAAAGTGAAGCTTAGGGATAGAAATTTTACCCACTTGAATGTTGTGTTGGATGATGGTGACTTAGGAAGGGGGACCTCGCCACACTTAGACAATGTGAGGTCTACTCCCTTGTGCTATTTCTTGACTATCTCTACCTCTTTACAACTTTCCTCAACTTCAACCTCTTCCTCTTGGTGGCTCTCTTCCAATTCAATCTCTTCTTCATTGCTCACCAAGGGCATGAGAGATTGTGCATCTTCTTCTTTGACCTCAATTTCAAGCCCAATGGGAGAGGATTCAATTGTAGATAGGAACTCCTCAATGATTGAATCCATCTCTTGATCAACCTCTTCAAAGTTTTCAATCATAATATGCTTTGGAGGTTGTACACCCTCCTCAACATCAACATCAAGTATCTTGGAAGAGGGCTCTTTAACTCTACATTCCCATGGACTTCCAACATCTCCTAGGTCTTCAACCACTCATTCCGGCTCAATTGTCTCATCTTCCTTTCCTTGTGGCAATTCTTTCTTCAACTCCTCTTCTTCACCTTGAAGCTCTAAACTCACTCCCTTACTATACTCCTTGGTTGCTTCTCCACATTCGTCAATGGGAGTGCCTTGGTTGCTTAGGCTTAGTCGGGAGGAGACCATGTTGCTAACGGCTTCTACCATGATAGCCATTTTTGCTCTTAACTCCGCAAACTTCTTTTCATCTTCCTCGTGTCGCCTTGGGATATGAGATTCAAGATCTCTCAATTCCTGCGTGGGGGCTTCATCAGGAGGTGATGGTGGAAGAGAAGGTTCATGGTTTGGGAGGAAAGTTTCATAATTGGAAGTTGGTTCATCTTGGTAAAGGTATGGAGGTGGTGTATATTGAGGTGGTTCTTGAGAGTAATTGTGTTGGAATGGTGGTGGTTCCATGTGTGGTTCATATGGTTCATAAGGTGGTTGGTATGATGGATAGGAATTAGGGTCATAATGAGGTGTTTGGTGGTATGGGGCTTGTGAGTAAGGTGGTTCAAAGTCATGTTAAGGGGGTGATTCATAGGCATGTGGTGGTGGTTGTTGACAATCACAATAAGGGTCACCACATCCATTAGATTGATATGCATTAGGAGTGAGGTTATACCTATAAGAGTCCGGAGGAGGTTGTTGTCAAGAAGGGTGATCAATCCTTTGAGGCTCCCTCCACATTTGATTGTTCCATCCTTGATGCATATTGTCATTATAGTTCCCATTCCCTACAACATAATTTGAGCCAAACTCATAGCCAAAGTGAGGATGAGAATTCATAAAAGCAAATAAAAATAAAAACTAACAAAAATAAGCAACAAAGTCCTAAAGCTAACAAAAACTAACAAATAAGCAAAAGGCAAACATATTCACAATATTCACAATAGCCAATAACATAACACCATTGCAACTCCCCGCCAACGGCGCCATTTTGATGAAGAGAATTGTTGTGATGGTATAGAATTTCCTCAAATGAATGAATTCTCGTTGCAAGTATAGTTCTACACCAACAAACAATCCTCCCAATAAAAAATTTGGTTGTCACAAGTAACAAACCCCAAATAAGAATTAACCGAAGTATTTGAACTCCGGGTCGTCTCATAAGGAATTGCAATGAAATGAATGATTATTGACTATGAAGATACAAGGGGGGTTTGATTGATAAGGGGCAAGAAGTAAATGACAAGAAGAATAAATCAAGCAAGTAACTAAAGAAAGTAAGTAATAAAGAGAGACATTCATGGCAAGGTTTGAGATCATAGGCTTTCCATCCTAGTCATTAATCATAACAATACTTAACAA
The DNA here is from genome assembly GCF_000816755.2 of Arachis ipaensis. NCBI lineage: Eukaryota > Viridiplantae > Streptophyta > Magnoliopsida > Fabales > Fabaceae > Arachis > Arachis ipaensis. Next base: position 99,408,626 of record NC_029787.2, on the reverse strand, counting down.
GAATTTATCTTATTTCATCATCCCTGATGTTGAAAGAAGGTGTAAGTTATCTTCCATTAGAGAAAGTCAAACAAGACTAGTTAATCTCAAGTCAAAAATCCTAATCAACTCACTAATTGAATTAGCAAGAGATTAGAGTTATTGAAAATGATATTAACTAACAACTCTAGATCACCATCTAAATTGGGTATTCATGACTCAAGATTGCCCAATTACTCTTCCAAAGCCAAGAATGCTCAAAATCTACTCTAAAGCCCAACCAAGCATTTTGTCAAACACTTAGAAGGCATAAAAGGAAAGCATAGTAAAAATGCAAGAATAATAAATCTACCAACTACCAATTGTAAGAAAATTAAATCAACAACTCAAATCATCAATAAGAGAACATTAAACATCAAATTTCATTAAATGTGAACCAAATCAAACAAGAGCATCCATGAACATAAAAGAGAGCATAAAAGGAAAATTAACACTACAAACCATGAAAATCAAAGAGTAGAAGCAGGAATTCATAAAGGAAGCAAGATGAAAACATGAGATTGAACCTAGATCTAGAAGAGATTAACCTAACCTAACCTAATTCTAGAGAGAAGAGAGAGCTTCTCTCTCTAGAAACTAACCTACATGATGCCAAAACTACAAACAATTTCTCCCCCTTGCCCAAGTTTGAATTCAGCATGAAATAGCATAAGAAATGAGTTGGATTAGGCCCCAAAATGAGTTGCAAATCGCTGGTCACGATTTCACTTTAGTGAACCACGTGCTCCATCGGCGCGCACATGTACAGTGCGCCTGCGCTCCCCTATACATTAGGAAACTATGACAAATTTTATATCATTTCGAAGCCCCAGATGTTAGCTTTCCAACACAACTAGAACTGCCTCATTTGGACCTATATAGCTCAAGTTATGATCGATTGAGTGTGAAGAGGTCAGGCTTGACAACTTTACGGTTCCTTCATTTCTTCATGAGTTCTCCCACTTTGCATGCTTTTCTCCTCACTTCTTCCATCCAATACTTGCCTTATGAACCTGAAATCACTTAACAAACATATCAAGGCATCGAATGGAATTAAAGTGAATTAAATTTAGCTAATTTAAGGCCTAAAAAGCATGTTTTCACATTTAAGCACAAATCAAGGGAAAATTGCAAAACCATACTATTTCATTGAATAAATGTGAGAAAAGATGATAAAATCCCCCAAATTAAGCACAAGATAAACCACAAAATTGGGATTTATCACCTCACAAATATTAAGAAATTCAACTCTCGCTCCTACTGGCCTAGAGTGCAACCAAGAGTCAAACCAGAAATTCTTAGAAAAAGCCCCCACTTCCCAAACAAACCCTTCCTTTAAAACAGAAGCTGTGTGCACGATAGACTTCCATATATATGATGAAAAACCCATTGCTTTAATCGCAAATAGGTTTCTTTTCTGGAGGTGTTTCTGAAGCATAATTTTGACCCACAGCTTCTCTTGATTCATCAAAATTTGGCAAACTAGCTTTCCTAACAAAGAAAATTTGACCAACCGTGACTCCCGCAAGGCAAGACCTCCAAACTTTTTTGGAGTCGTCAAAACTCTCCAAGATGCTAAATGAAGACCACAGTTATTATGACTACCACTTCAAATGAAACTTCTAGTAATCTTATCAATATTAGAGCACACACCTGATGAAAAAAGGCTTACTTTCATCCTATAAATAGGTATAGAAGATAAAACTGATTTAGCGAGGCAAATCCGACCAGCTTTATTAAGGAATCTACCTTTCCAAGATGCTAGCCTATTAGTAAGCTTATCTACCACATCATTAAAATCAGCTTTAGTAACTCTGCCATGCTTGAGGGGGACACTAATATATTTTCCCAGAGAATTAGCAAAGCAGATAGAAGAAATACCAGTGAAGAGATCCTTGCATTGTTGATGAGCGGATAATTTATACGCTTTTTGGCATTATTTTTAGTATGTTTTTAGTAGAATCTAGTTACTTTTAGGGATGTTTTCATTATTTTTTATGTTAAATTCACATTTCTGGACTTTACTATGAGTTTGTGTGTTTTTCTGTAATTTCAGGTATTTTCTGGCTGAAATTGAGGGACTTGAGCAAAAATCAGATTCAGAGGTTGAAGAAGGACTGCTGATGCTGTTGGATTCTGACCTCCCTGCACTCAAAGTGGATTTTCTGGAGCTACATAACTCAAAATGGCACGCTTCCAATTGCGTTGGAAAGTAGACATCCATGGCTTTCCAGAAATGTATAATAGACTATACTTTGGCCGAGTTTAGATGATGTAAACTGGCGTTCAACGCCAGCTCTCTGCCCAATTCTGGCGTCCAGCGCCAGAAACAAGTTGCAAAGTGGAGTTCAACGCCCAAAATGGCACAAAAGCTGGCGTTCAACTCCAAGAATGACCTCTCTACGTGTAGACTTCAAGCTCAGCCCAAGCACACACCAAGTGGGCTCCGGAAGTGGATTTATGCATCAATTACTTACTTCTGTAAACCCTAGTAGCTAGTTTATTATAAATAGGACTTCTTACTATGATCTTAGGATCATCTTTGGACGCCTGGTTCTTAGATCAGAGGGGCTAGCCATTCGGCCATGCCTGGACCTTTCACTTATGTATTTTCAAACGGTAGAGTTTATACACTCCATAGATTAAGGTGTGGAGCTCTGCTGTTCCTCAAAGATTAATGCAAAGTACTACTGTTTTCTATTCAATTCATCTTATTTCGCTTCTAAGATATTCATTCACACTTCAACCTGAATGTGATGAACGTGACAATCATCATCATTCCCTATGAACGCGTGCCTGACAACCACTTCCGTTCTACATTAGATTGAATGAGTATCTCTTAGATCTCTTAATCAGAATCTTCGTGATGTAAGCTAGATTGATGGCGGCATTCATGAGAGTCCGGAAAGTATAAACCTTGTCCGTGGTATTCCGAGTAGGACTCTAGGATTGAATGACTGTGACGAACTCCAAACTCGCGAGTGCTGGGCGTAGTGACAGACGCAAAAGGAAAGTAAATCCTATTCCAGCATGATCGAGAACCGACAGATGAATAGCCATGCCGTGACAGGGTGCGTTGACCATTTTCACTGAGAGAATAAGATGAAGCCATTGACAAGGGTGATGCCTCCAGACAATTAGCCGTGCCGTGACAGGGCATTTGAATCATTTTCCCGAGAGAAGACCGAAAGTAGCCATTGACAATGGTGATGCATTACATAAAGCCAGCCATGGAATTTCGAACAATAATTCACAACCTGAGTAACAATTTCGCATACCAAGTTTTTGGCGCCGTTGCCGGGGATTGTTTGAGTTTGGACAACTGACGGTTCATCTTGTTGCTCATATTGGGTAACTTTCTTTTCGTTTTCTTTTCAAAAAGTTTTCAAAAAATTTTTCAAAAAAATCTTTCAAAAATTTCTCCTTTGTTTTCGAAAAAAACTTTTTAAAATAAAAATGTTTTCAAAAATATATTTTTCTTCAGAATTTTTAGGAATGAATTCTAGAGTTTCATGAAGCATGTTGAAGCATGTTGGCTATAAAACCATGTCTAAATTCTTTTGGACAGAAGTTTTGGCTTAAAATTGAATGAATTACACTCATATTTTTACTAAAGCTTGGCTGGCTATTAAGCCATGCCTGACCCTTTAATTTGAGCTTTAGACTAAAGAGCATAAGATTCCTGGAATTCATATTAAAAATTTTGGAATCCTTATTTTTCTTTTTCAAAATAATTTTCAAAAAAAATTAAAAGAAAATACAAAAAAATCATAAAATCATAAAAATCAAAAATATTTTTCATGTTTCTTGTTTGAATCATGTGTCATGTTATAAGTTTGGTGTCAATTGCATATTCAGTTTGCATTTTTTGAAAATTCATGCATTCATAGTGTTCTTCATGATCTTCAAGTTGTTCTTGGTAAGTCGTCTTGTTTGATCTTGATGTTTTCTTGTTTTGTGTCTTTTCTTGTTTTTCATATGCATTCTTGCATTCATAGTGTCTATACATGAAAAATTTTTAAGTTTGGTGTCTTGCATGTTTTCTTTGCATTAAAAATTTTTCAAAAATATGTTCTTGATGTTCATCATGATCTTCATAGTGTTCTTGGTGTTCATCTTGACATTCATAGCATTCTTGCATGCATTCATTGTTTTGATCCAAAATTTTCATGCATTGCATCATTTTCATGTTTTTCTCTCTCATCATTAAAAATTCAAAAATAAAAAAAATATCTTTCCCTTTTTCTCTCTCAAAATTTCGAAAATTAGATTTGACTTTTTCAAAAAAATTTTAAAAATCTAGTTGTTTTTATGAGTCAAATCAAATTTTCAATTTAAAAATCTTATCTTTTTCAAAATCTTTTTCAAAAATCAAATCTTTTTCAAAACTAATTTCAATCATATCTTTTCAAAAATATCTCTTTATCTTATCTTTTTCAAAATTTGATTTTAAAATATCCTTTCTAACTTCTTATCTTATCTTTTCAAAAATTGATTTTCAAATTTATTTCAACTAACTAACTAACTTTTTGTTTCTTGCTTATCTTTTTCAAAACTACCTAACTAACTCTCTCTCTCTAATTTTCGAAAATATCTTCCCTCTTTTTCAAAATTTCTTTTTTTATTAACTAATTATTTTAATTGTTGATTTTAATTTTCGAAAAAATTACTAACCTTTTTCAAAAACTATTTTCGAAAATCACTAACTCTTTTTCAAAAATAATTTTCGAAAATCCTTGTCCCTCATCTCCTTCTAATTATTTATTCATCTACTAACACTTCTCTTCATCTCACATCACTGCTCCTATCCTTACCCTTGTGTTCGGATTCTTCATTCTTCTTCACCCCTATTCCTTTTCTTCTTCTACTAACAATAAGGAACCTCTTTACTGTGACATAGAGGATTCCTATTCTTTTCTTGTTCTCTTCTCTTTCTTATGAGCAGGAACAAAGAAAAAGGCATTCTTGTTGAAGCTGATCCAGAACCTGAAAGGACTCTGAAGAGGAAACTAAGAGAAGCTAAATTACAACAATTCAGAGACAACCTTGTTGAAAATTTCGAACAAGTAAAGGAGATGGCAGCCGAACCCAACAACAATAATGCAAGGAAAATGCTTGGTGACTTTACTGCACCAAATTCCAATTTACATGGAAGAAGCATCTCCATTCCTGCCATTGGAGCAAACAACTTTGAGCTGAAACCTCAGCTAGTTTCTCTGATGCAGCAGAACTGCAAGTTTCATGGACTTCCATCTGAAGATCTTTTTCAGTTCTTAACTGAATTCTTGCAAATCTGTGATACTGTTAAGACTAATGGAGTAGATCCTGAAGTCTACAGGCTCATGCTTTTCCCTTTTACTGTAAGAGACAGAGCTAGAGTGTGGTTGGACTCTCAACCCAAAGACAGCCTGAACTCTTGGGATAAGCTGGTCACAGCTTTCTTAGCCAAGTTCTTTCCTCCTCAAAATCTGAGCAAGCTTAGAGTGGATGTTCAAACTTTCAGACAGAAAGAAGGTGAATCCCTCTATGAAGCTTGGGAAAGATACAAGCAGCTGACCAAAAAGTGTCATTCTGACATGCTTTCAGAATGGACCATCCTAGATATATTCTATGATGGTTTATCTGAGCTATCAAAGATGTCATTGGATACTTCTGCAGGTGGATCCATCCACCTAAAGAAAACGCCTGCAGAAGCTCAAGAACTCATTGACATGGTTGCTAATAACCAGTTCATGTACACTTCTGAGAGGAATCCTGTGAATAATGGGACGCTTCTGAAGAAGGAAGTTCTTGAAATTGATACTCTGAATGCCATATTGGCTCAGAACAAAATATTGACTCAGCAAGTCAATATGATTTCTCAGAGTCTGAATGGAATGCAAGCTGCATCAAACAGTACTCAAGAGGCATCTTCTGAAGAAGAAGCTTATGATCCTGAGAACCCTGCAATAGCAGAGGTGAATTACTTAGGTGAACCTTATGGAAACACCTATAACTCATCATGGAGAAATCATCCAAATTTCCCATGGAAGGATCAAAAGCCTCAACAAGGCTTTAATAATGGTGGAAGAAATAGGTTTAACAATAGTAAACCTTTTCCATCATCCACTCAGCAACAGACAGAGAATTCTGAGCAGAATCCATCTAGCTTAGCAAACTTAGTCTCTGATCTATCTAGGGCCACTGTGAGTTTCATGAATGAAACAAGGTCCTCCATTAGAAATTTGGAGGCACAAGTGGGCCAGCTGAGTAAGAAGATCACTGAAATCCCTCCCAGTACTCTCCCAAGCAATACAGAAGAAAATCCAAAGAGAGAGTGCAAGGCCATTGATATTACCGAAATGGCCGAACCCAAAGAGGGAGAGGAGGACCTGAATCCCAATGAGGAAGACCTCCTGGGACGTCCAGTGATCAATAAGGAGTTTTCCTCTGAGGAACCAAAGGAATCTGAGGCTCATCTAGAGACCATAGAGATTCCATTAAACCTCCTTATGCCCTTCATAAGCTCTGATGAGTATTCCTCTTCTGAAGAGAATGAGGATGTCACTGAAGAGCAAGCTGCCAAGTTCCTTGGTGCAATCATGAAGCTGAATGCCAAATTATTTGGTATTGAGACTTGGGAAGATGAACCTCCCTTGTTCACCAATGAACTAAGTGATCTGGATCAACTGACATTGTCTCAGAAGAAATAGGACCCTGGAAAGTTCATAATACCTTCTACCATAGGCACCATGCTCTTTGAAAAGGCTCTGTGACAGAGCATGGTTCTGGCGCTGAACGCCCAAAATGGGCAGCATCTGGGCGCTGAACGCCAGAATTGCACCCTGGAGAAGTGCTGGCGCTGAACGCCCAGAACAAGCATGGTTCTGGCGTTCAACGCTAGAAATGGGCAACAAATGGGCGTTGAACGCCCAAAATGGGCACCAACCTGGCGCTGAACGCCCAGAGTTGTGTGCAAGGGCATTTTGCATGCCTAATTTGGTGCAAAGTTGTAAATCTTTGAACACCTCAGGATCTGTAGACCCCACAGGATCCCCACCTAACTCCACTCACTTCTTCTCACCCCCTCTTTCACACAATCCCATAAACACTCTTCCCCAAAACTCTTCACCAATCACCTCAATCTCTCTTCCCTATCACCACTTCACCACTCACATCCATCCACTCTTCCCCATAAACCTACCTTATAAACCCCACCTACCTTCAAAATTCAAAATCAATTTCCCACCCTTATGGCCGAAACTTACCCCCCTCCCTTCCACATATATAGCCCTCCATTCTTCCTCATTTTCACACAACACAACCCCCTTTTCTCTTCTTGGCCGAAACACACCTCCCCCCTCTTCTCCATATTTTCTTCTTCTTCTTCATCTACTTCTTTCTTTTCTTGCTCGAGGGCGAGCAATATTCTAAGTTTGGTGTGGTAAAAGCATAAGCTTTTTGTTTTTCCATTACCATTGATGGCACCTAAGACCGGAGAATCCTCTAGAAAAAGGAAAGGGAAGACAAAAGCTTCCACCTCCGAGTCATGGGAGATGGAAAGGTTCATCTCCAAAGCTCATCAAGACCACTTCTATGATGTTGTGGCCAAGAAGAAAGTGATCCCCGAAGTCCCTTTCAAGCTCAAGAGAAATGAGTATCCGGAGATCCGACATGAAATCCAAAGAAGAGGTTGGGAAGTCCTAACAAACCCCATCCAACAAGTCGGCATCCTAATGGTTCAAGAGTTCTATGCCAATGCATGGATCACTAGGAACCATGATCAAAGTAAGAACCCGAATCCAAAGAATTATGTTACAATAGTTCGGGGGAAATACTTAGATTTTAGTCCGGAGAATGTGAGGTTGGCGTTTAACTTACCTATGATGCAAGAAGATGAGCGCCCCTACACTAGAAGGGTCAACTTTAATCAAAGGTTGGACCAAGTCCTCATGGACATATGTGTGGAAGGAGCTCAATGGAAGATTGACTCTAAAGGCAAGCCAGTTCAACTAAGAAGACTGGACCTCAAGCCTGTGGCTAGAGGATGGTTGGAGTTCATCCAACGCTCCATCATCCCCACTAGCAACCGATTTGAAGTTACTGTGGATCAGACCATCATGATCCATAGCATCATGATTGGAGAGGAAGTAGAAGTTCATGAAGTCATCTCCCTTGAACTCTACAAAATAGCCGAAAAGCCCTCCCCTGGGGCAAGGCTAGCTTTTCCTCATCTTATTTGCCATATATGTTACTCAGCTGGAGCTTTCATAGAAGGAGACATTCACATTGAGGAAGAGAAGCCCATCACTAAGAAAAAGATGGAGCAAGCAAGAGAGCCCAATCATGGAGCTCAAGAGGCGCAGGAAGCTCATCACCATGAGATCCCGGAGATGCCTCAAATGCATTTTCCGCTGAAATTGAGGGACTTGAGCAAAAATCAGATTCAGAGGTTGAAGAAGGACTGCTGATGCTGTTGGATTCTGACCTCCCTGCACTCAAAGTGGATTTTCTGGAGCTACAGAACTCAAAATGGCGCGCTTCCAATTGCGTTGGAAAGTAGACATCCAGGGCTTTCCAGAAATGTATAATTGTCCATACTTTGGCCGAGTTTAGATGATGCAAACTGGCGTTCAACGCAAGCTCTCTGCCCAATTCTGGCGTCCAGCGCCAGAAACAAGTTGCAAAGTGGAGTTCAACGCCCAAAATGTCACAAAAGCTGGCGTTCAACTCCAAGAATGACCTCTCCACATGTAGACTTCAAGCTCAGCCCAAGCACACACCAAGTAGGCCCCGGAAGTGGATTTATGCATCAATTACTTACTTCTGTAAACCCTAGTAGCTAGTTTATTATAAATAGGACTTCTTACTATTATATCCGCCTGACTGAGATTTACAAGGTGACCATAGCTTGCTTCATACCAACAATCTCCGTGGGATTCGACCCTTACTCACGTAAGGTATTACTTGGACGACCCAGTGCACTTGCTGGTTAGTTATGCGAAGTTGTGAAGATATGTTTAGACCATGGTTCTGTGCATCCGTTTTTGGTGCCATCGCCAGGGAATCAATTTCGAACAATAATTCACAACCTGAGTAACAATTTCGCATACCAATTGTCTAGAAATATTCATAGAACAGATAGCACGAGTTTTGTCAAAATTCACCTTCATACCAGATGCTCTACAAAAAAGTAGCCATAGTATCCAAAACATGATGCACTTGAGATTTCTTCGCTTTACAAAAAAGGATAAGGTCGTCCGCAAAAAGGAGATCAGAGATTACAGGACCTCCCCTAGACACAGTCATTGGTTTCCATCTACCAACCTCCACTTGCCAAGCAATGAGACAACTCAACCTCTCCATACAAATAACAAATAAATAAAGAGACATAGGGTCTCCTTGCCTCAAACCCTTCTTTGGCTGAAAACCATCCAACCGGTTACCATTCCACATTAGAGAAAGGGAGGAAGACCATACACATTTCATAATAAGAGAAATAATAGTATCTAGAAAGCCAAACATTAGGAGATATTGCTAAAAAAACTCCCAGCTCACCCTGTCATAAGCCTTTTATAGGTCAATTTTAAAAGCAAGAGCACCCTTTTTTGATTTGATTTTCTTCATCATAAAATGAAGAACTTCTTGGGCTATAGTGATATTGTCTGGGACACCCCTTCCGGAATAAAACCTCCCTGCAGAGGACCCATGATATCTTGCAGAAAAGGTCATAACCTCTCTACAACCACCTTAGTTATAATCTTGTAGATGACATTACAGAGGCTGATAGGACGAAACTCTTTCATGCAAGACGGGTTATCAACTTTAGGAATCAGCACTACCAAAGTGTCAAACAGAGCACTATCCAGATCAAACCCAGTAAAAGCCTTCTTAATAAGCTCCCAAACCTCTGTACCAACCACTTTCCAATATCCTTTGAAGAAAACAGCCTGAAAACCATCGGCACCTGGGGCCATAAAAGAGTTCATACCCATAACCACCTTCCTAACCTCTTCTTTAAAAACATATCTCTTGTAAGACTTTCAATAGCCTCACGAGATGAAATAGGTAATTCATGATCCCTCATCACATCAATGTCTACATGTTCCACATTAAAAAAAATCCCTATAAAATCTAACTGCACTGTCTTCGAGCTCCTGCGGATCATTACTCCATCTCCCATCCTCCAAGAACAACCCTTGTACCTTGTTACGCTTCCTCCGCATAATGGTTTGCATACGAAAGAACTTAGTATTCCTATCTCCAAGTCATACCCAGTTCTCTCGGAATTTTTGATACCAAAACTACTCCTCTTGCATAAGCAGATTACTATATTCAGACTGTAAGTCCCCCTTTTCCTATATAAGGGATAGAGCATCAACTCTTTCCATTCTTTGTTGGATACAAGTCAAACGCTTCTCCAAATCCCTCTTTCTCTTAAAAATGTTTTCAAAGACATCTCGGTTAAAGGCCAAAGCATCATCTCTGACCTGAGAAAGGCATCGAATAGGGTTGGATCTACCATTGTCCCAAGAACCCTTGACCACCGAAGAAAAACTTGGATGATGAGACCAAGCTACTTGAAAATGAAAAGGTTTTATCCCAGCTCTTATATCATTACCTTGACATCGCACCAGAATGGGACAGTGGTCAGAATGCATCCTCGCCAAATTCTCCATATAGCTTTCCGAAAAATGAAAACACTAAGCATCTGTTGCCACAACCCTATCCAGCCTCTTCGAAATGAACCGATTACCCTGAATATGTCTGAACCAACTGTACAAGGATCCATGAGCTCCCAAATCAATCAAATCACACTCATCTAGGAGAGCTCTAAACCGCTCTACCCTTCGAGAGACAAAGTTTCCACCTTTAACTTCAGATGAAAGAAGGATCTCATTAAAATCTCGAATAACTAACAAAGGACCTGAATAATTTCTGGAGAAATCTGACAAAACACTCCAAGCTACTTCCCTTATACTAGGAATTGGACTTGCATAAATTGCTGCACAGACCCACGAGAGACTGCCATTCGAAAACTCAATACAGACCACTTGTGAACTCGCTGCCACGACACTATAAGACACTCCGGGCCATGCAAAGAGCACCCAAATACCTCTACTATGCCCCTGCACTTCTTTAATATGAATAGGAGTATAACCTAATTTGTTACAGAAAACAACCACCTTCTGGAAAGCACAATGAGTCTCTAAAATAATAAAAATGTACGGATAAAATTTTTTTACCAATTATTTCAGATGCACCCGAGCTAATTTATTTCTGGCACCTCTCATATTCCAAGCTATAATATTTGCACAATCCATATTAATATTACTTGGAATAAGACCCACAACTCAGATTTGTTGAGGATAGTGAGTGGGGCCTCCACTATAACCGCACTGTGCCCATTATCGACAAAACGCTCGTTACCATCCAGTATGCTTATCACGCCATTCTCAACCGAGAAACTCTGAAGAGAATTAAGCCTTAATCTCTTTAATTTGCTTCTGAATGGCGTTTTAAAAGTCACAGCACCTTACGAATAAACCTCTACCTGTGCTAAACTAGGTCCTTGCTTGCCACCCGTCACACCTTGAGAAGAGGTAGAACCTGACGAAGCTAATTTAAATTTCCTCGCTTGTTTTAGCAGTTGATTGCCCTTACTCATGTGTGAAGATGATTCAATCCCATTGATGCCTTTCATAACAGGCTCTTCTTTGGCAACATAATTAAAAGATTTATCCACATAAGCTTTTTTGGACTTATCTTGGTCAAGAATACCAAAAAGACCTTCTTGCCCTTTGCCTTTCTTTCCACCTTGATCCACGTCGCATCCCCTGCATGTGCCACTTCCATTACATGCACTTCCTTATCCTTACTCTTCTCTATCCCAATTGTAGCACTACCAAAAACAAAAGACTTCTCAATATTAGAAGAAAACGGTACATGATCCATCTTCTCATGCTCTTCTTCCTTGGCTTCATTTACCCTTGTTTCATCAATGTTTGCCGAAATTGAACTAATCAATTTATAGTCCACACCAACATGCCCATAACAACCACACATATTGCAGATCAACTCAAGGCTTTCATATTTAACATTCAAAACCCTCCCATCCACCTCAACACTACTAGTAATAGGATGCTTAAATCAATCTCCACACAAGCCCTCGCATACTTCTCTCTCGCTGCCATGTTAGTTGCTACATCAATTTTCACTGGCTTTCCCACCGCAGCGGTAATCCTCAACATAGCCCTCTCATGATAGTAACGAATCTCTAAGCCATAAAAGTGTACCCATACTATGGTGGATCCAAAAACCTCCTCCTTTGAAAAGAATTCTGGTGACCATGGCTTTACAGCAAGATAGAACCCGAATATCATCCAAGGATCACCAAGTAAAACCCTCTCCTGATCTTTGAAAGCATTAATCTAGAAAATGTTCAGAACTTGAAACCCACCTTTCAATCTCCACACCATATCCAGCTTATGCACCATCAACGTGCAACTCATATGTTTGCTCGAGATTTTGACGACGATGGCCTCTTTATATGGTACAGATAATGCCGCCAGTCCTTCTCCTGAGAAGATGACCCGAGGAGGATGCGGATCCCCGTGATTCCCTTTAATCACCTTGGCTAGCCTCTCTCCTTCTAAAGTCTCATCCCAAAGTATAGGAGACAAAGACTTCTGGCCAATCATCATGTCGCGAAAGAAAACCTTCTGAAAGCCATGTTCTCCTTTAAAACCCTTAGTAGCCTCCTCCTTTTCATCAGTATTTCTATTGCCGGCATTACCTTACCTCACTGTGTATCACCCTCTTCGTAAACACACAACTCCCCTCACTACCCCTTCGGTCATACCTAAACCTTAGCAGAGAAAATTTGAATACACAAAATTATATAAATCCAATTTAATAGAAAAAAGCAAAAATAACCTAACAATAAAACACAAGGTTAATATTAGAATTTAGAAAAGAATGACCAAAAGAGGATTAGGGTTCTACGTTGCACTGGAAAAAGGCAGGAGAAGAAGAAAGAGAAGAGAAGAAAGGAGAACCGCCATCGAAGGAGGAAGAAGAGAAAGGATAAGAAGACGATGGAGAGAGAAGTTGTGCCGTCGCCACTTTCTTCACCTCCAGCACCGTCTCTGCCTTGCTCTTCTGTTATCGTTTCTACCTTGCATTGTAATCCTCTTCTCTGCTCGCCGTCGTAGTGTTTCTCATTGCTCGAGCTCGCGCCGTGTTCTGCTCTGCTATGTTTTTCTGCTCACGCCGTTCTGAAACATTTAATCTGCTCCGCCGTTCTGAAACCTCTGCTCTGCTCCGCCGTGTTGTTGTCCTCTGTCCTCTCAAATAAATCGACAATTTTCTGTCGTTCACCTCTTTCTCTCAAGCCTCTCGCCTAAGCCTCTCGCCTCAGCCTCGGTCCTCAGGCATCTCTTCCTCCGTCGTCGTCCTTGAAGGCTTGCAGATTGATTTTACATATTACTTGGTTAATTTAGCTACATTTTTGAAATGTCTAACTGATTGAAGAAGCTCACATAATCCTTTTCTTCTTTTCATTGTTTTTGCAGTTTCGAGTTCGACCATGTCGAAGGACAAAGATTCTACCAATTTGTCGCGCACCTTCAAATACCTCTTAGGTTTGATGTAAATTGTTGTTTCGTTTTTCAGTAATCACAATTTAGCAATGTGATTTTAGTTTAATTATTTTAGACTTTTGATTAGATTTTAGCAATGTGATAAATCCTGCACTTGTGGAACAATAAATCTTGCTTAGAAGGAGAAAGAAGGAGAAAAAGGTATATATAGAATCGCAAAGAGTCGGGAAAGAAGAACGAGAGATTTGGATCAGGTTAAGTGCATAAAGGATAAGGATGGAGAGGTGTTGGCTCAAGAGGAGAAGATTAATGAAAGGTGGAAGAGCTACTTCTACGAGTTATTTAATGAGGGACAGAAGACTCTTCCGAGCCTTGGTCGATTATGCACAAGGGAAGAAGATCAAAACTTTAACTACTATCGAAGGATTCGAGACTTCGAGGTAAAAGAGGCTCTAAAGCAGATGAAAAATGGCAGGGCAGTAGGACCTGATAATATCCCGATTGAGGTTTGGAAGGGTCTTGGAGGAAAAGGAATATAGAGGTGAAGATTGGAGAAAACATCCTACGAAAAGTTAAAAGTTTAAATATTTTGGGTGCATCATACAGGATAATGGAGAGATTGAACAGGATGTAAATCATAGGATCCAAGCAGGTTGGTCAAAATGGCGGAGTGCATCTGGTTTTATATGCGACAAAAAAGTGCCTTTAAAACTTAAAGGTAAATTCTATCGCACCGCTATAAGACCGGCTATGTTGTATGGTACGGAGTGTTGGGCGGCTAAAGGGGAGCACGAACATAAGTTGAGTGTGGCAGAGATGAAGATGTTGAGATGGATGAGTGGTCATACGCGATTGGATAAAATAAGGAATGAAGATATAAGGGAGAGAGTTGGAGTAGCACCCATTGTGGAAAAGATGGTTGAATCGCGTCTCAGGTGGTTTGGACATGTGGGAAGAAGACCGATAGAACATCCAGTCAGGAGGGTGGATGAGATGGAAGATGGACAAAGGGTGAAAGGCAGAGGAAGACCTAAGAAGACCATCCATGAGGTGGTCAAACAAGATCTACATGTAAACGGTCTCTCTGTAGACATGATACATGACAGAGCACAATGGCGTCGTTTGATTCATGTAGCCGACCCCACTTAGTGGGACAAGGCTTTGTTGTTGTTGTTGTTGTTGTATTTTTGTAATTGATTAGATTAAATTAAATTGTGATTGTATTTGACAAAACCTATTTTATAATTCGGATTGTGACAGGGATGTCAATGCGGCAGGGCGGGGCGGAGGCGGGGGATGCCTCCCTGCTTCCCATCCCCATCCCCGCCCCCATTCTCCGTCGTGGGGAAATATTGCTCCCATCCCCATTCCCCACAGGGCCCCATTCCCTGCGGGGACCCCATTCCGCATCTACATAATAGTTCTAACTAATTATTAATTTCCATATGAATAGAGCTGCAAGTATCTATCTTATACAAAAACTGCAAGATTTTATACAAAAAGTCTAAATGACACGATGGTGACTTCTTTCGAAATAACGCAATGGGGGGACACAACGACGAGCCAAAGGAAAAAGTAGTGGACGAGGTGGGAGATGCGGCAATAGAGAGGAGAATGGACACAACTGCAGAGTTACGAAAAGGAACGCCACAAATAGAAATTACGACGCGGTAAGGGTGATGGAATGGTGAGTTATGACGATGCGGTGAGAAGGGTGACGAGGGGGTGGCTGCAGAGAGGTTGGATGGAGTATGGACTGTGTGTGTGTGTGTGTGTGTGTGTGCGCGCGCGCGTGTGTGTGTGTACTAAAAAACATATATGAGAAATAAACTGTTAAGGATAATTCAAGGAATTCATAAATTTCGGGGAATAGCGGGGACGGGGCGGGGATCCCCGCTCGGGTCTCCGCGCTTGCTTCGAGGGAATTTTGTCCCCCATCCCCACGGAAAAAATTCCCCACAATCAGATCCCCATTCGGGGTAGTCACTGCAGGGATCCCCGTGTTTCGGGGAATTTTGCCATCCCTAGATTGTGTTGTGGAGCAAATTAAAGGAGTGTGGAACTGAGATTTCAATTTCGATTTTGGGGTTGAGATTTGGGCGTGCGTACGTACGTGCGCTCACTTTAATTATTTGTTGTTATTACAATTTCATTTTCTCTTAATATAATTTCTTGAGCATTTAGTTCTTATTTTTTAATATAATAGTTCATTAGTCATTTTATTAACATGCATATTAGTCATTTTATTTCTTGAGTATTTTAAGTTTTGAACTAGTTGCCAATTTCATTGAGGCTATGATCCCAAACCTACGCTCCTGAAGGCTTGTAAGTGCAAGCGTATGTATAAATTCTTTTATGACATACCTCGATAACCTATGCTAATTCTTAAATGATCGTTTATCTGTTTTAATATTTATGCTTATATAATAATTTTTCAATACAAATTTTTGTAACTGGCCATGTTGTGTCCTATGTTATTTAGAATTTCCATGCCCATAGATGTGTTTAGCTGTACTGGGTATGGTGTTGTATCCATGTTCTGTAGAATGTCAGACTAAGTATTCCATATTAATGGCCACTTGCCATGCTTTTCTATTTGACATGAGTCTCAAGTGTTGGTTAAAGGTTGCAAATGACTGCTTTCCTGCATCAAATTTTGCCATCTCTTGGAGTTTAGGTTCAATTCATAGTGGTAAGCTGGCATCCTTGTAGGTTGATGTTAGAAAATATTTGGCCTGGAAACCATGCTGGAACTGGACTAGGTATGTATTTATTGACTTCTGTATTTGGTACTGCACCAGGCGCAAAAAAAAAAAAAAGAAACAATTTGGAACATTTTCATTCTTGCATATATGGGCCATGAGGCACTCTATGCAATTACACTACCTGAAGACTAAACCAAGATTATAAAATAATTTCAAAGAAGCAGATGAATCTCAATTACGAGAAGTCTGCTAGAGTTTCCTTGGACCTCCAATAGGGATGGCCGAAGAAGCATTATTAGATTCAAAAAGCTTAGCATGGGATCCTCTTGTGCTTGTAGACTAATTTGTTTATTTACTTTTTCAGGCAGGGGAAAAAATAGTTGAGAGATAGGATTGTGAATGCTTGCTATGATTACTATTTTATTTTGTTCCTGTTGTTTCTTTTTCTCTCATAAAATGAAGCTATATGGTGAATAAATCAGCTTAAGTGTAGAGTGTGATTGTTAATGACTTTTGTTAACTATGCATTTTATTGGTGAGCAGGGGCATTTAATCCAAACTTGCTGGGGATACATGCATTAAACCAAGTCTACTTTGGTCGATCTTTCAGCTTCTGCCTAAGGTTTATGATAAGAAACTTGCTAATTTCCTAGGTTGAAGTTCTTTTTCCATCTCTCAATGCACATTATTACCTGACTTCTCAAAATCAGGAGTAGTTTAATCAAGTGTTTGTAATTCTCTAGACAATCAAAACATTGGAGGTCTTCCATATCTGATGAGCATTCAACTAAGTTAGAATCTTTGTCTTCAGCAGCAATCTTTTGTTTTCGAATCTGATGAGTTCTCAACCAGGCTAAGATCTTTTCCTTCAGCACATCCATGTTTNTGAAGCGAGCTTCAAAAGTGGAAAGCATTTTCTGTTTTTGGTTCTGATGAGCTTTCAACCAAGCATCCTAATAAGCATCCTAATAATCTTCAGCAAATTATTACGAGATTCATTGGCAAACATGAATATATGTATTTAAAATGCTAGTTGAACCTTTTAATATCCATTTTAATTAGAACTTCATTAGTTATTAAGGTTTTATCTCTTTTCTGAATTTTATTGTGTATAAATTTATATAATAATTAAAATGATTATACATGTCTTTTTTTGTATTTTCACTGCAAAAATAATTCTTATTTTTAGCTAAAAAAGACAACCTTTCAATGGTTGCATATTTAGTTTAGAGGTAACACTTATATGGGTTGCATATTTAGAAGAATAAGCAATGCTTCCAAGGGTTGCATATCAAACTGATAGGCAACATTTCATCATGTTGCATATTTTAAACAATAGGTAACACTTCAACGTGTTGCATACTCAAAAGAAGACGCAACGTTTTTTACTAGTAGCTGAAGCATGACAGCTAAAAGAACAGGTGTAAAGTGTTGTCTAAAACACAGTTCAGGAGCGTTGTCTATTTTAAAGAATAAGTAATGCTTTTAAAGAGTTGTCTTCAGAAGCGTTACTTTTGAAGCAAAAAAGCATTGCCTTGACTTAAGGCAATGGCCGCATCTGCAAGCCACCCCCCAAAACGTTACCTCAAGTCCCAAAACGTTGTTATAGATCAAAGGCAATCTTTAGGCAACACTTTTTAAATGTTGTTTCAGTTCCAAAATGTTGTAGTATTGTATGAATAAATTTGTTGGTACGTTAATTAGTCTCAGATAATTTTAGTACTTTATTTAGTTTTAATAAGAAAGTTGAGTTCATATAAAATTAAAATTTCAATATTCAAATATCAAATACACGAAATCAATAACTAAAATATTGAAAAATAAATTAAAATTATATCAATCGAATGATCTTCTTTCCAACATAAAATTTGCAAGTATCTTATTAGAGATAAAAGTTGTGTTGTCTTCTGGTACATATCAATTGTGTAACCTTCATATATAATTTACTATTTGCCTTAATCTTCTTGTTGTCTAAGATCTAAGACTCACCATAAACACTTTTATTTTCCTTTAATGTATTTTTTGTTTGCTAAATGACCTTATGAAATATCATTAAAAAACTAGTTTTGAAGCAAGTTTAGTTTAATTTCAATAAAAACTAGCTAATTTTTTAATGCTCATGGTTGCTTGTTGTCAAAGACAAGCCGTTTCAAAACTGATCATCAGTCATAATCTTCCATCAGATTGTCTTGATTCTTTGAATGGGCAAATTTTTATTCTAAAAATAAACTCTTAAAACATAGATTTTTTTTAGCCGATCACATTCTTTTAATCTACAACAAAAAACGAGTTGTTAATTTAAATAATTTTGTTTAGAACATTTCTTTTAAGAGTTTAGTAGGATGTTAAAGCAAAAATAACACAATAATTAACTGAAAATGTTAAATAAATAAATATTGAATAGACTGGTCAAGCATACCCAAATTATCTTAAATTTTAACAAAATAGAGACTAACACTTCTATTAGAGAACTATTTTATGCTCTAATGTCTCTATTTTTCTCCTTGTTCTGATAAGATTTTGTTTGTATCTCTTCTATCAATAGAAGAATATGATTAAAACACTTTTGGAAATTGAAATCTTCAGTAATGTCCTCCCTAATGAAAAAGGGCAAATTATGGTGTAACAGACTTTCTACTTATTTTTTTTTTATCTTTTCTCTTCTCTTTTATTCCTACTAAAATTTCTTTTGTCTTAATTTGAATAATTTAAACTCTAATCTCCAAAAAATATGAAATATCTATCTACTCTGTTATATAAAAATTGGATTTCTGTCACTTAATGATGAAGTTGACGTGGCATGCTTCGGAGGGTGTTTCCTGATTTATTTCTTTTAACTCATTAAATACAAGTTATTACGATAAACTAATTATATCAACTAATTGATTTGATTAGATATTTAAATATTATATCATT
>NC_029787.2:99387940-99389258 GCF_000816755.2 Arachis ipaensis | reverse complement strand
TTTCAACTAATAATTAAATTAAATTAAATCAAATCATATATATTGAACTAAATTCAAATCATGTGAATTAAGGACTAAATTAAAATAAGATAATTTCTTACTTATTCAAGTTAAGTACAATAAATACAAATTAATTTTATTAGATAATCATAGTTGTCTGGTCTATTATATATAGATGGCCACACAAAATTATAAGAATCGTAATTTTTATCGCTCTTACTATTTCAACTCTTTTTTTTCTTTATGTATAGTTTCTTTTATTGATTGTTTGCTTGATGAATATATCTCAATTTAAGCATTCTACTACTACTACGACTGTAGATGGAAGTTGACATGTAGCAATTTAAAGTAGTCAATGTATTTTTTTATAATATTAGATAGTAGAATATTTGTTAAAATAAATATACTAATTGTAATGTTTTTTTTTTCAAATGTTATATTTTTATGTCAGTTGACCTGTTATGAATTTATTTTTTAGAATGACAACAAATTATATTTTTTTCTAATATTATTGCTAAAAAAAAGTGATAATGCGTATGAATATTATTTGTAAGAATGTTGAAAGAAGTCATAAGCCTACATTTTTTAAAGATTTATTGTTCAATAAAATAAACAAATTTCATATGATTTAATTTATATGAATACCAAACTTTCTTTTCTAGTAAAAAACGCTACAAAAGTTCAATGTGCAAATAATAGGTTTTGCAGAACCTTCTTGATGAGATGCATGATAATGGTCAAATTCTTGAATTTATGCATTTGTAAGAATAAAAGTAAATATGTATTAGTGGTTAAAGATTCGTGACCATTTGTTTTTGGGAAATCATTAAATTTTCATTGTCACAAAAAAAAAATATATCAGGGAACATCCTATTGGACTCGGACTAATGTGTAAAGGGAGAAGGTAAAATCAAGCTCTTATATATGGAAAATATGAGCAGCCCTTTAAGATAAATGAAGAGTTGTTCCAAAAAATGCATTATCCATGAAAAAGCAGAGAAGCATCTTAGCGGCATCAGTCATATAAATTTTTTGAAGGCACAAGATAATAAAATAGATTGACTTTAATATTATTAATTAGAAGCTAAATTTAATAGTTTAAATAAGCACCACTAATTATATTAAAAAAATACTTTTATAATAATAATAATGTGATTTACATATTAATTTTTTTGAGTAAATTCATTTTAAAATGTAAAAATTAGACTCAATTATATTAAAATTTTAAAAATAATATAAAATTTGACAACAAAATTAACATTCATTAAGAAAATAAATTTATTTATGGTTATAATTATAAATAATAATAAGACTTATA
>NC_029787.2:99385662-99387512 GCF_000816755.2 Arachis ipaensis | reverse complement strand
ATTTTATTTCAATTTATTTAAGATATGTTTATCTTAAATTTTATTTTTTAATTAATTAGTATTTTTTTTTGTACATTTAATTATCATTAATTTATATAAATTAAAATATATAACTTAAAAAAATAGATACATGTATAAAAAATAAAAAATATTGTTTTTTGTTAGTAAAAAATTTATGTCACTTTAGCTTTTTTTTTTACATCATATCTTATATTTTTACTATAATTAAAAGTTAGAGGTAAATTATTAAATATAAATTAGTAAAAAAAATATAATACTTAATGACTTATCATAATCACATTAAAAGGTATTTAAGTTATTTTTATATAATAAAAATGATATGCTTCAAAAAATATCTATAACAATATACTTTTTTCCATTTTTATCCTTCCTAATAACCTATCCCACGTCAGTTATTCCGCGTTACAATACTCCCACTACCTCATCTTCATTCACGTTCTTTCTTATTTTATAAATTCAAGTAACTTCTATAATAATGATCTCTTTCTTCCCTTATTCTCTCTCACTTCACATTGCTGTTACTAGAAAAACTTCCTTCGTTTCTCATCCATTTTTTCATGCATCTTTTTCTCTTCATCTAATATATAATTTGTTTTTCGTCATTAAATAAAAGTGTAAAACTATGTTTATATATTTGTTCTGATTAATTACAGTTGACAAGATACCAATGGAAGTGGTGAGCGAAGAACAGAGGAGCAACACCTCGCCAGAAGGCGTGACAGTTAAGTTATACATCCCATTAATAAATTTATGTAGTTAGTATATCATTTAATATGAATTATCTTTTACAATATATTTTCATGTTAATAACAAATTTATTTAATACTCATAATAACATGGTCCAAGTAACAGATCGAATGATGCAAATATAGGTAAGAATCATGTGTATTTATTTAATTAATAATAATAATTTCTTAGGTTTTGATTCCATAAACCTTCCATAATTGTCCTAAATGATATAGTTATAGATATTATTATAATATCTTAATATACTTTAAATACAATATCTATAACAATATATATATATATAACAATATCTATAACAATATATATCTATAACAATATATAATGCGAATACCTCAAGTTTGGTGTCCAATTTTCTTTCCTATTTTAATCCTGCTAAGTGCCAACATAATCCAAAACTAACTTTACAGTTATGTATTTCACTACCAGTTACAACAAAAATTCACAGGTAACTTCTTTCTCAATCATCAACTTAAATAATCTATTTTTTTATCATTTCTTTAATTTTCTTTACTTCTCTTACTCAACTCTAACATTTTTACCTTTTGAATAACTCTTTAGACAACTTCCTAAAATAGACTATGACTATGATAAATGTTGGTTTTAGAAGCATGTACGAAAAGAACAAAAGAATAATTTATGACGAAAGAAGTGTTCAATTATCATCAATAGTAGTGATAAGTAATTTTTGGTAAATTTTATTATATTTTGTGATATTCATTTAAATTATATTTTATTTAGTTTTATCTTAGTTTTAGTTTGTACCGTTTTGTTCTGAGTACAATGTACTCTGTAGCTTCACTCTAATTATTTTATTAGAGTTTTTGTTGTAGTTTCTTAAAAAATTTTATCATTTTTGTATTTCTTTTGATGTTTTTCTTCTCCTTTCTTTAACATTTTCAATTGAATTGTCTCCATCCTCTTCCTTTGTCTTTCTCCACTGCGGTTACAAATTTTTTTTCAATTTACTTAATCAATCTATATTTTTAATCTATTTTTTATTTTTGTAATTTGTTACCAATTTTTCACGTAGATAAATAGCGTTATGTCTTTTTCTCTCATTAATTTGATTTGACAAAAAAAAA
>NC_029787.2:99382117-99384245 GCF_000816755.2 Arachis ipaensis | reverse complement strand
CTATTTTAACCCTGCTAAATGCCAACATAATTCAAAACTAATTTTATAGTTATGCATTTCACTATCAGTTGCAAAAAAAATTCACACGTAACTTCTTTTTCAATCCTCCACTTAAATAATCTATTTTTTTTATCATTTCTTTAATTTTCTTTACTTCTCTTACTCAACTCTAATATTTTCACCTTTTGAATAACTTTTTAGACAACTTTCTAAAATAGACTATGATTATGATAAATGTTGGTTTTAGAAACATGTACGAAAAGAACAAAAGAATAATTTATGATGGAGAAAGTGTTCAATTATCATCAATAATAGTGATAAGTAATTTTTGGTAAATTTTATTATATTTTGTAATATTCAATTAAATTATATTTTATTTAGTTTTATCTTAGTTTTAGTTTGTACCGTTCTGAGTACAATGTACTCTGTAGCTTCACTCTAATTATTTTATTAGAGTTTTTGTTGTAGTTTTTTAAAAAAAAAAATTATCATTTTTGTATTTTTTTTTATGTTTTTCTTCTTCTTTCTTTAACATTCTCAGTTGAATTGTCTCCATCCTACTCATTTGTCTTCCTCTACTGCGGTTATAATTTTTTTTTTCAATTTACTTACTCAATCTATATTTTTAATCCATTTTTTATTTTTTTTAATTTGTTACCATTTTTTACGTAGACAAATTACGTGATGTCTTTTTCTCTCGTTAATTTGATTTGACAAAAAAAAATAGTTTCTTTACATTTTATATGTACATTTTATTTATTTTTTTGACATGTCTGTATTTAACTATCTGTCAATGATGGGATGAAAAAATTTTATAAATATTTTTTAATATTTTTCTTTTTAAATTGCTTTTAATGGGATAATTTTTTTTAATTTTCTAAAATACTTTATTACTTAGAATATTGCATTTAAAATTTGAGTATATAAATATTTTTAAATTAAACTAAAATAAATAAATTATATTACAAGAAAATTTATTAATTTTTCCTTTTACAATATTATTTGTTTGACATATTGGCTGAGTTATTTAATTGGTATATAATGCATGCAAGAGAATCACACCTATCAAGTGTTTCTTAGAATATTCGTATACTAATTTTTTAAATAATTAATTATTTAGAGTACTGGATTTGATATTTAATTATATAAAATATTGTATTTGTCATACACAAAAAATATGCACATTTTTACAAAAAATAATAATGGAAAAACCCATTTTGGTGTCCAATATTTTTTTCATTTTTATCCTTTTTAATAACTTACTTTCAGTTACAGAATTTCACTACTTCATTTTCATTCACGTTCACGTCAATATAACTTCTTCCATTAATTTCTCTCACATCACGTTACTGCATCATCAGTTACAGAATTTCCACTACTTAATCTTCATCTCATCTATAATAACTAATAGTATACCCGTTTCTCCAATTAATCTCTCTCACTTCACTGGTTACTCCATAATATAAAAGATTTCCTTCATTTCTCCTCCATCTTCTTCTCTTGCGTTCTTCTCACTTCACCTAAATATAATGTAAAACCTACTGTAATTTATTTTTCTTCATTAAATAAAAGTGTAAAATTATTTTTATATGTTTCTTTAATTAATTATAGTTGACAACATACCAATGGAAGATTCACGTGGAAGTGGTCGACGAACTTGGCAAGACTATGCCAGACAACGAAGACAAAATATAAGTGAAGAACAGAGGCAGCAACACCTTGCTAGAAGGCTAGAAGGCGTGCCAGTTACCGAGAGAGTATTAGACGAGGAAAACAAATCGATACATCAAGTGGACTAACTAACATGGCAACACCATTACAAGATATCACAGATATACCCCTTAACAATACTCTGTATCAGGTACTCTAAGTTATACTTCCCATTAATAAATTTATGTTGTTAGTTTATCATTTAATATGATTATTTTTACGATATATCTATGGTACTTAACTCTTAGTACGTACCAATTATGTATAATTTATTTCTTGAGTATACCCTTAAATTATCAATTTACATTATTTTTATCTCAATAATAAATTTTTTACATATACAGATACTTACAATAACACCAGAGCTAGTTCAAGTAATATACCAAACGGTCCAAATATGGGTAGGAATTCTCTATAT
>NC_029787.2:99365757-99381517 GCF_000816755.2 Arachis ipaensis | reverse complement strand
GTAATTTTTTAATATAATATTATATACATATCAACTTTTTATAACTGTATTATTATAAGAAAAATATATATGTTCAATGTTTAATAATATATTTGTTATTAAATTTTTTGACTCTGTAACAAAAAAACTTAATAGATAATTCTGGTATATTTTTTTAACTTTTTTCTACAATTTAATTTGCTATTTAATTTTAATTATTTCTACAATATCTCTATGTTACTGTACTCTTAGTACTATTATGCCTGTTCAGCCGCTTTTCTAATTTCGTTATTGGTAATAAATATGGATAGAACTCCTGTATATTTATATTTATCTACTTAATAGTAATTTATTATAAGGTTACACTTGAATTATTTTTCAAATGATGACTTTTTACAGGAACTCAAACTCCCTATCATGTATTTTTATTTTACGGTCACTATCTATTCTTATTAGTTATTCAGAGTTTGGATAATTATTATGATATTAATGGGTATTCTATGTATTCTATTACTTTCAATCAATTTAATTTTGTATGATTTGCTTCTTATAAAGTAACCTCTCAATTACCACTGATACTGTATAAACTTAATTTAATGAACAATTTTATAATTTTGTTAATGTGTTCTTTTTACATACTATCATAAATTCATAGAAATAGATCTGATCAAAATAATAGACGTGAAGAAAATATAACTGGTGTGGTTAGTATTGTACTTTTTTTTCTTTATATATTTAGTATTGTGACATAATTTTAATAGGTAAATAAATTTATAAAAAAATTATTATTTTATCCTTATATGTTAGCATATTAATGTATTCATAATAAACATTAAGTGTGAGCATAATTGGTTTTAAAAAAATTATTTATTTAAGATCATTACAAGAACCAATTATAAAAAAAGAGTGCCAGTGCCTAACAAAAAAAATTAAAATCTATACACAAAAAAATTTATAAAAACCAATAAAATACTTAAAATATTTATTTGCCAATTAAAATGAAAAATATGTAAACTTTAGCGAAAATAAAAAATAGGTAATTTAAAAAATTTTATATTTTGTTGAATCATTTTGTTATAATTCACACAAACATGATAAAATAAAATAATTAAATAAAATGTTAAAAAATTTATTTATTTAAGATCATTACAAGAACCAATTATAAAAAAAGAGTACCCGTGCCTAACAAAAAAAATTAAAATCTATACACAAAAATTTTTATAAAAATCAATATAAAACTTAAAATATTTATTTGCCAAACAAAATGAAAAATATGTAAACTTTAGCGAAAACGAAAAATAGTTAATTTAAAAAATTTTATATTTTGTTGAATCATTTTATTATAATTCACACAAATATGACAACATAAAATAATTAAATAAAATATATTTTAAGAAATAAAATAAATAGTAAAAATTAAAATGATAACTTTAGGAGAAAGCATACAAAATAAAAATTATTAGAAGTAATAGAACAAATAAAATATGAACCAATATCGTCATGTATTGTATTATTTCGACTAGTAATATCTAAACATTTAAAAAATATGAAACAAAACATACAAACTAAAAAATTTGGCCAAAGGCAAAAATCGTCATACCCTATATAAGATAATTAACTAAAAAATGTTATAAGACAACTGATGCAACAGAGAACTTTATACAAAAAAAAATTATGATATATAAAGATAGCATTTTAAAAAAATATTATTTATTTCAAACTCAAACTATATTGTATTGACTATTTAATCTAAAAAAATAATCCATGACAAACATAGTGTTACCATATGAACAAAAACATATATAATGGAACAAGGAAATAATAAACATTTAAAATAATATAATGTTGTTATAGATCGTATGTGATTTTAACTTGGTTATAACAGTTTCGAATAAAATGTTTTAAACAAAATGATTTTATTAAAAAAAGAATAAAACTATTTTGCTACAAAATAAATAATATTTCTTTATAATTAAAAGAATATAAATATTTGCTTAATGAATAAAAAACATCTTATAAAGAATAAAATAAAATATTTTATAATTAAAGATGTTAAATACATATGAATAACAAAATTTAAAAAAAATAAAGTCAAACAACATCACAATATATACAGTGTAACAAAGTTAAAAAAAAATGATTGAAACATCACCTAAATATTTGATAGTTACTTATCTCTTTTTTATGATGACCACTATAATGGAAGTAATTCTTTGTATTTATAATCAACAAAGAACTATTTTTTTAGTTGTTACAAAATTCATCATTTTCTGATTTTCATTATGAATGTAACCAAATATATGTTAATTTAATACGAGTACAGAAATTAGACAAAATGTTCGAGCATCTCATAATTGTGCTCGAAATTTTCAAGAGGATGCAACAATAATTCGAACTCCGCTACCAATCCCAAGGACATGTCATTACTGTAGCGCACGTCTATTTCACCATGAGACGTTCGAGATGTGCTGTAATAGGAGAAAAGTTTCTCTTCCCCGAGTAAATGCTCCTCAGGAATTGCTTGAAATCTTCCTGGACCCCTCTACAGAAGGAAACCATTTTAGAAAACATATTCGTGGATACAATCATGTATTTTTCTTCACTTCGTGTGGTGTGCACATAGACGAACAACTGGCTATAACAGGTCGTGGTATATACATTTCGTGCTCAAGGCTCAATATATCACAGATTTTTAAAAAAAACTTTTATTTATTTCAGACTCAAACTATATTGTATTGACTATTTAATCTAAAAAAAAATAATCCATGATAAAGATAGTGTTACCATATAAACAAAAATATATAATGGAACAAGAAAATAATAATCATTTAGAATAATATAATGTTGTTATATATCGTAAGTTAGATTAACTTTGTTATAACAGTTTCGAATAAAAGGTTTTAAACAAAATGATTTTATTAAAAAAAGAATAAAACTATATTGCTACAGAATAAATAATATTTCTTTATAATTAAAAGAATAAAAACATTTATTTAACGAATAAAAAACATCTTTAAAAAGAAAAAAATAAAATATTTTATAATTAAAGTTGTTAAATACATCTGAATGACAAAATTTAAAAAAAATTAAAGTCAAACAACATCACAATATTATACAATGTAACAAAGTTAAAAAAAAAGATTGAAACATCACTTAAATATTTGATAGCTACTTATCTCTTTTTTATGATCACCACTATAATGGAAGTAATTCTTTGTATTTATAATCAACAAAAAACTATTTTTTTAGTTGTTACAAAATTCATCATTTTCTGATTTTCATTATGAATGTAACCAAATATATGTTAATTTAATACGAGTACAGAAATTAGACAAAATGTTCGAGCATCTCATAATTGTGCTCGAAATTTTCAAGAGGATGCAACAATAATTCGAACTCCGCTACCAATCCCAAGGACATGTCATTACTGTAGCGCACGTCTATTTCACCATGAGACGTTCGAGATGTGCTGTAATGGGAAAAAGTCTCTCTTCCCCAAGTAAATGCTCCTCAGGAATTACTTGAAATCTTCTTGGACCCTTCTGCAGAAGGAAACCATTTTAGGAAACATATTCGTGGATACAATCATGTATTTTCCTTCACTTCGTGTGGTGTGCACATAGACGAACAACTGGCTATAACAGATCGTGGTATATATACATTTTGTGCTCAAGGCTCAATATATCACAGTATAGGGGGATTTTATCCGGATCAAGGCACGCGGCCACGGTTTTTGCAACTGTACATATATGATACTGATCACGAGTTGCAGAATAGGATGCTGGAGAACACACAACTACATAAAACATTGGTTTTCAAGTTACAATAATTGCTACACCGGTATAATCCTTTTCTCCATGTGTTTCGCCAGCTTGCACAATGGTCAGATGTACATGAGTGTAGTTTGGTCATTAGAGAGTGACCTGCTAATCAGCCACAATATAGTCTTCCAACTGCGTCGCAGGTAGCAGCTATAATTGTTGGTGATGACGTTGAAACAATGATTCGTGGGCGAGATATTAAGGTGCAAACTCATGCTGGTAGCCTACGAAGGATTCAGGAATTCGTTGGCTATTACGATCCACTACAATATCCTCTTCTTTTTCCATTTGGAACTCATGGATAGGATATCAATACCCGAAGTCAAAGTGGCGGCAAAGTATCATGCCGAACATATAATAGCTATATGCTCTAGGTACAAATCCCCATTTCCTATGCAGTATAGACTTCAATAAAATTCTGCCAAAGAATTGTTCAATGTATCTAATCTTTTTTGCAAATTCTTAAAAATTTGTAGATCTGCCCCGATGATCATTTCACCGTATTGCAAGCAGGGCGACTACTACAGCAATATGTTGTTGATAACTATCTGAAAATTGAAACCGGAAAGTTAAGACGGGTTCGAACTAGACAGAAGAAATTACGGGCTGAATTATACCAAGGCTTACAAGATGCTTTGCATACAGGAGAAACCAATGTAGGTAAATATTGTTGTATCTAATTGCTACTTCGTAAATCATTAAGAATTACCCAAAATAATTATTAAAACTAATAATATTTCTCTATATATTTGTCTTCAGAAAATGTTGTAAGAAAAAGAACAATATTACCATCGTCGTTCATTGGTAGCCGTCGCGACATGACCCAACGATATGAAGATGGAATGGCGATTGTTCTTAAAGAGGGTAGGCCATATATTTTTCTCACAATGACATGCAATCCATCTTAGACTGAAATAACTTCAGAACTTAACCCAGTTCAAACTCCACAAGATCGTCCAGATCTAACAACAAGAATTTTTTGAGCCAAATTTGAACAGCTGAAAGAGGATGTAATTACTAAGGGTGTCTTATGAAAGGTGAAGAGCTATATTTATGTCACTGAGTTTCAAAAAAGAGGGTTGCCACATGTACATATGTTGCTAATCTTAGAAAACAATGACAAGTTAATTGACCCGGAGCATTATTGTAACACCCTAATACTTTTAAACTGAGTTAAGCTTTATTTGGATTATATTTAGTAGCTGATATTCAAAAACCTTGCAAAATTTTTATTTTAAAACAAATATGAAATATTTATATAAAATAATTTATAGATAAAAATATTGAATAATTAATTTTTATTAGAATAGTTACTAGTTGAAAAATATAAGTGGATTTGAAAATACTAACATGAAAAACTGGTGTACTAAACTATGAAGACACAACAATGACAAGCTTCACTCATACCAAATAAAAAAGGAAACATAATAGTTACAATTGCAATCAGTCAATAAGGATAAAACAAGACACATAGGAAATCCTAATTCTCTTAATTTGTTTAACTATGGCTAAAACAATCGCATGTTCTTCCTTCTTAAGGTAAATGTTTAATGTTTTGTATCTACGTCCTCGATAGCTTGCTCCCACTAGTGACCTATCTTTTCACCTCAACTGTATTGCTTCGTACTGCATCGTTCCTGAAGATGGTACGGAGAGAGGGGTGAGAAACAAAAGTTTCTCAGTAGTTTATCTATATGGTGTCATCGTATCCATCTCCAGCCACTCCGAGTTTTAAAATAAAAATAGTGATGATGCAATGTTGTTCAATTATTATTTTCAAAAGTCTTGATTAGTCGGAGTGGTGTGACTTTTAGAAGCTTCTCATTTACTTATGTTATGACATGTGTAATGCATACAAAATGCCTATAGCGTTAAAACATATAAAGGTAACTCATAAACCTTGGTATGATGTTCTCATAGGCCATAAAGCAAGACAAAATAAATAATAAATAAGAGAAGAATAGTAACATTGCCATAGATAAGTCAAACAGAATAAATCTGAATAAAATAAAGATCTTAAACAATATCATACATCATACAAAAAGGAACTTTGGAAAAAAGAATGATCTTTAAATGCAATAATAAACATAATCATAAATAAAAAAAAAGATAAAAGAAGAACAATCATGATCACACTTTTCATTGCACTTTTCATTACTTTTTCACGTATCTTTTATGGAAGGTATTGAGCTCAAACCGGTATAAAAGGTGGGAGTCCCCTTCCCTTACCGAAGGCTCTTATCCCAAACGTTTTGGCGATCACCTTCCCTTACCGAAGGATCATTCCCTCAGTTCAATTTACAATCAAGGTTATTTAGACATACACAAGAAAAGAGTTATATCAACAAAGATATCTTATTATATAAAATTGATGGGAGTCTCCTTCCCTTACCAAAGGTTCCCAAAATTTTCCCGATCACCTTCCCTTACCAAAGGATCATCTCGATTATCTTGTCTTTGAGGGTTACATTCCCTTACCGAAGGATCATTCCCTCAGTTTTTTAATGCACATAAGATTGCTATTATAATGCATAATGCGTATGATGGAAAGAGACATTATATCATGACATATGCAATGCTAACATCCATATTAAAAAATATTTAAGATATGACATATAAAAATTAGCATAAAATCCCCTACCTCGAGTGAAGTTCCGCTAGGTATTCCGATGCAAATAGATGCAGTTTGTTAGTGAAGAGAGACTTGTTTCATGGCTAGACTTTGTGTATACTAGAATATTTTGTATAGAAAAAGGGAATAGAATGAGAAGGGAAGGATCAAATAGCTCTCAGGTATGTGCAGATTATGTTAGGAGGCATTTAGATGAAATCTTCAATCTGGATTGTTACTTTGTGAGCCCTATAAATTTTTTTACGTTTGGAATTTGGAAATATCTATTAGAGACAAATTTATAGAGAATTGAATTATCTTTAAAACAAATCTTAAAAAAAGTCAATCAGATAACCACAACTTAAGATATTCCCGAAATACTGTTAGTATATCAGGCTGGCTGATAAGAGCACGATTTTCTACTATGAACTTGTAACCGATTTATCTACCTAATTTAATTTGAATTTGATTTTATACTGAACTTAAGGAATAGAGATAGTATTCTTATCTTTTCATATAACTAAATATCATTCAAATCTAATAAATGTAAAATTAATTATGACTATATTTTAAAAAGTTATTTATTGTCGGTTAGAGATTTACTACCACTAGTGCTTTCATATATTTAAATTTTAAATTCAAATCTTAAATCATTACCATTTTAATTAATTAATTAGTTATTAAATAATGATTTGATTCAAAAAATTGGGATGTTACAATTATGATAGTTTGGTACGTGCAGAGATACCATCTAAAGAAGTAGAACCACATCTACATGATGCAGTGCTAAAACATATGATTCATGGTCCTTGCGGTACACTTGATCAATCTTCACCCTGCATGAAAATGGCCAATGTAAACGCAACTACCCAAAAGAGTTCACAGCAGAAACATGAAGAAGTGACGACTCATATCCGCAATATAGGCGACGATTCGACACTCCAGTACCGATTAACCAAAATATCACAGTTGACAATAGATGGGTAGTTTTGTACAACCCTTGGCTACTACTAAAGTATGGTTGCCATATTAATGTTGAGATATGTAGTAGCATCAAGAGTATAAAGTATCTCTACAAATATTGCTACAAGGGTCCAGACCGGGTTGCAATGGAAGTTCACAACGGTTCTAATGTTGACGAGGTCCAACAGTTTGTTGATGCAAGATGGATTGCTGCTCCAGAGGCATGTTAGAGAATATTTAAATTTAACTTTTACCGAATGTATCCATCAGTGGAAAGGTTACAAATTCATTTGCCAAATCAACATCAAGTGAGCTTCTATGATCACCAAACCATTCCTGAAATACTTAATGATGATTATTTCTCTAGAACAATGCTCACTGAGTTCTTTGTCCTAAATCGTGAGGAGGACCAACAATTTAGGCATCTTCTTTACAGGAAAATTCCAGAGTATTACACTTGGCACAACAAGGAAAAGGAATGACGTCGGCGCAAGACACAGAGGAGATCCATCGGTCGAATTTATACTGTATCACCTTCAGAAGGAGAAAAATTCTATTTACGTATTCTGTTATCTAATGTCAGAGGACCAATTAGTTGGGATGACTTGCTAACAGTGAATGGGGTCCAATATTCGTCCTTCAAGCAATCTGCTCAACACCGAGGATTGTTAGAGAGTGACAGTAGCATCCATGCGTGTTTGGTTGAGGCTTCTGTTTTACGATTGCCATGTGCTTTACAAAGGTTGTTTGCAACCATCTTAATATTTCGGGAGCCTACAGATGTAAGAAGCTTATGGGATGAATTTTTTTTATATATGGTGGATGATTATCCGTCAACCAGCACCACAACATTAGTGTTCACAAATCGGCTACTTAGGGATATAAATGATATAATCCTTCAGCACAGAAAACAGATTACACAATACGATTTGCCAGCTCTAACTCATAAAAATGACAATGACAACTTGATACCCAGAGTTATCCAAGAAGAACTGTCTGTCAAAGTACCTCGGGAAGACCTGTGTTCTGTAGCAAGATTGAACAATGACCAATCTAAAGCTTTCAAGTGCATTATGAATACAATTGATCGAAGAGAAAGTGGAGTGTTCTTTGTTGATGGGCCAGGAGGATCAGGCAAAATATTTCTTTACAGAGCTATAATTGCAGAATTGAGAAATAAGGGTCATATTGTCTTGGTAGATCTTCTAATGATCATGTTTTTGCTGAGTATCTTATGCGCATTGGTGATGGAATTGAGCCCACCATACATGAAGACTTTGTACGGATACAAGCAAATATGGCAATTCCTTGGGAGGGTGAAACATCGTTACACAAGTTAATAGAAGAAATATTTCCAAACGTACAATCTCATGGGGAGGATGCTTCTTACATGGTAGAAAGGGCAATATTGACGCCAAAAAATCATGATGTGCAACAGCTTAATGATATAATTATCAACTAGTTTCCAGGAGAAGAACGAAATTTACTCTCATTTGATGAGGTAGAAGGAGATGCTAATAATTTATATCAACAAGAATACCTTAACTCAGTTTCTATAGGCGGGTTTCCACCTCATGTGTTGAAGGTAAAAAGAGGTGCACCTTTGATGTTATTGAGAAACATAGACCCTAAGGCTGGCTTATGCAATGGTACAAAGTTATTATATCGTGGAACTTTTCAAAACATGTTGGATGTAGAAATTTTAACCGGTCATCACTGTGGAAGAAGAGCTTTCTTGCCTCGGATAAAACACAAAACAACAGAAAATTCAGGACTGCCTTTTATACTTATCCAGAAGTAATTTCCTGTAAGGTTGAGTTTTGCAATAACAATAAACAAATCACAAGGACAGACCATTCTTAAAGTAGGGATCTATCTCCCTAAACATGTATTTAGCCATGGCCAATTATATGTTGCTCTGTCTCGAAGTATTTCTCAGTCAACTATAAAAATTTTAGTCAAAGAAGGAAAAATAGATGGAACAAGTGGAGAATTTACCAGAAATGTAGTTTTCAAAGAAATATTGTTACCTTCACCACAGGTAATTTATGTTCTTAGTAAGTGTGTGTGTAGTTACTTCTTGGTACAATGCAGTCTACATATAATTTTAATCTTTAAATCTTTTTCATTGATATAGATATTTTTGTTTACAAACTTCAATTTATTGACGATTAACGACTTATATTTTTTTAATAGACAATTTGATTTCAAAGGAGCTCATCAATATATGCCAGGAGATAAAGACAACGAACTTGAACAGTTATTTTACGCAACAGGTACGTACTAATTATCATTAACTAAGACATACTAGATATACTAGAAATATATTAACAAATATCAATTACAGGAAGAATGATTCCAAAA
This sequence comes from Arachis ipaensis, assembly GCF_000816755.2. Taxonomy (NCBI): domain Eukaryota; kingdom Viridiplantae; phylum Streptophyta; class Magnoliopsida; order Fabales; family Fabaceae; genus Arachis; species Arachis ipaensis. The sequence continues at coordinate 99,371,779 of NC_029787.2, read as the reverse complement.
TCTCTGGAGTGCATGGAAAGATGAGCAAGCAATTGTATCAATCAAACCAATAGACAATAAAGTAATTTTTTAAATTAATTACTGTCAAAATTACATTCAATATACATACTTCTATTTCTATGTTAGTAATTATAATCATATGTTATCTAATAGGTTCATTCCCTTCAAATTTATTCTATTGGTTGGGGAGGAACGGTTAAAACAGACAAGACCCAATTCTAGAAGATGATAAAAAAAGAAAATACTGCTCCAACAACATACAAGATAATGCGATCATCGTAATCAGAATGTTATTGATATGCCTATTATCTATCCCCTTCTATGTTCTTCTTTTACTATTAAAAAATGAAGGGAAAAAGTATATGCCTAAAATATTAAAAGGTTACTTTGAGATTGTAACGGAGATTATGTTTTCCATGTTGAATAAAGTTACAAAAAATAATTTTAAACTAATGATAATAAATTAAACAATTTTCTTTTTCCAGCAACAAACTCATAGGAGCGGAACCAACTGATGTTAGTAAAGAACAACATTGCAAGTACCTATCATTAGATTAAGAAACCGCACAAAATAGAGGTAATATCGGATAATTATAGATTTAAATGCTCTACAGAGGGTTTAATGGCTTCTTTTGTTGTGCATGTGTAGGAAATCCAACCTCAAACAGGAAATTTCAATTTTGCAGGTTTTATTTTTTTTATTGTTAACTTTTCATTCAAATATAATGAAATTTGTATTGGCATATGGTATATTTTATTGATTTCTAAATTTTGTAGTTCTTCAAGGCTCAAGAATTTATTGATAAGGAGATGTATGAGGAATTGCTAAAGATTTTTTCTCAGTACAAATTCAGAAATTACTTTAGATTTATCTTAACGTTTTTACTTATAGTTTGATCTATAATCACAAAAAAAAAGACATAATTATTTTTCTTCTTTACACTTTTTGTAGGCACAATAAAGATTCTTCAAATACAGATCCGTACTTTGGCTTACCATTTAAAAAAAAAGGTCCCTAAACAAAGGAAAAAAATATGACTTTTAAATATGCCTCATTTTTTGTAAACAATCGTATTTTTCTATTTATTTTTATGACTTTGAGTTAGATAGAAGAAAATAAAATATTATTGTAATAATTATTTTATGAATTATGTTATTTGTAGATCTGTAGATAGGTGATGTATGTGTTCATTATAATTAAATCATTTTCATATTGTTATTGTTTATAGATAGGTAATATATGATTATTTTAATTTGAACATTTCTATATTATCATTTATTATCATTGATTATTCTATATTATTATTTTTATGTTATTCGAATTTAAAATTTATTAAAATAATTAACTTTAAATCCCATAAAAAAAGCGGTTGAACAGGCACGGCAGTGCCTGTTAAGCCGCTAGTATATATAAAGGGAATATGAGAGTTTGGTGTTCAATTTTCACTTTTCCATCTTAATCTTATTGATAAATAGTGTTTAATATAATTGTCGTCTTAAAATTTGGTCAAAAAGTGTAATTATTAGTTAATTTTTTTTGTTCTTTGTCCAATTATTTTTTTATTCTACACATAACTTCTATTCATGTTGTCTTTTTTTTGTTTTATGGAGTATATGTAGTATTCTCTACCTATCTTTATTTTACTTAATTAAAAAATAATAATAAATATGTGTATGGAGAATAGTAAAAAATAATAAAAATAAAAATAAAATTTTTTTAAAAAATAATGGAACAAAATATGATTTAACATATTGAATATAAAATTAAAAAAATTAGCAATTAAAATTATAACAATATATAATGAGAAAATCTGTTTTGGTGTCTAAAACTTTTTTTTCATTTTTATCCTTCCTAATAACCTACCCCACGTTAGTTATTCCCGTTACAATACTCCCACTATATCATCTTCATTCACGTTCTCTCTTATTTTATAAATCCACGTAACTTCTATAATAATAATCTCTTTCTTCCCTAATTCTCTCTCACTTCACATTGCTGTTACTAGAAAAACTTCCTTCGTTTCTCATCAATCTTTTTATGCATCTCTCTCACTTCATCTAATATATAATTCGTTTTTCGTCATTAAATAAAAGTGTAAAACTATGTTTATATGTTTGTTCTGATTAATTACAATTGACAGGAGACCAATGGAAGTTGTGAGCGAAGAACAGAGGCAGCAACACCTTGCCAGAAGGCGTGACAGTTAAATTATACATCCCATTAATAAAATTATGTAGTTAGTATGTCATTTAATATGAGTTATCTTTTACAATATATTTTCATATTAATAACAAATTTATTCAATACTCATAATAATATGGTCCAAGTGACCGAATGATTTAAATATAGGTAAGAATCCTATATATTTATTTAATTAATAATAATAATTTCTTAGGTTTTGATTCGATAAACCTTCCATAATTGTCCTAAATGATATTGTTATAGATATTATTATAATATCTTGATGTACTTTAAATTAAATATCTATAACAATATATAAAGGAAATAGGAGAGTTTGGTGTCCAATTTCCACTTTTCCATCTTAATCTTATTGATAAATAGTGTTTAATATAATTGTCGTCTTAAAATTTGGTCAAAAATATAATTATTAGTTAATTTTGTTTGTTCTTTGTATAGTTACTTTTTTATTTTGTCTTTTTTTTTTCTGTTCTATGGAGTACATGTAGTACTCTCTACCTATCTTTATTTCACTTAATATATATATATATATATATTTTTATATAATTTCATCTATTCTACTGTTTCTTTTTTGACCTCTTAATACACTTTGTTATATTTTTCTTACTACTATTATTTTTTTACCTTTAACACCATCGATTTCATCACATCCATCGTTACAAATTTCATTTAGTTTTACTACAGTTACTACATTCACGTATAACTTTTACCTATATTTTTTTCTCTTTAATTTACTTACCCAATTAATATTTTCATCATTCTTTTACCTTTTTAATTTGTCTCCAATATTTCACGTACAAAGGTAGTGTTCTATTTTCTCTTACCAAGGAAGAACTATTTTTTTCATCTCAGATGTATTCTTTATTTTTTTAAATATGTTTGTCCTATCAATAATGAATTAAAAAAGTCTAATATTTTGTTAAATTAATTTTTTTTAAATTACTTCATATGGGATAATATTATTTTTTTAATTTTTAAATTATTAATTATACAGAATATTATATTTAAAATTTGAGTACATGAATATTTATTTTTAAATTAAACTAAAATAAATGAATTATATTACAAAAATATAATTTATTTTAATTTCTATAATATCATTTGTTTGGCATATGTCACTGGTTATTTGATTAACGTATAAAAGATGTAACATATAAATACTTAGTGATAATTAATTACGGTAGGTGAAGAGAAGTTGGAAGGAGAAGAAAAAAACTAGAAAGAACAAAATAATATAATGAGTATATACCCATTTTGGTCCTCAAAGAATTTTAAACCAGACATTTTAGTCCAACAAAAATTAATTACTCGATTGGTCCCTAACAATTAATTCCATCAGTCACTTAGGTCCTTGGCTCCGTCAACTCTAACGGAAGACAAAATGGTCCTTGACAATTCTAACAGGGGACAAAATGATTCCTGACAACTCTAGCAGAGGACAAGATGGGATGAAAAAATTTTATAAATATTTTTTAATATTTTTCTTTTTAAATTGCTTTTAATGGGATAATTTTTTTTATTTTCTAAAATACTTGATTACTTAGAATATTGTATTTAAAATTTGAGTATATAAATATTTTTAAATTAAACTAAAATAAATAAATTATATTACAAAAAAGTTTATTAATTTTGTCTTTTACAATATTATTTGTTTGGCATATTGGCTTAGTTATTTAATTGGTATATAATGCATGCAAGAAAATCACACCTATCAAGTGTTTCTTAAAATATTAGTATACTAGTTTTCTATATAATTAATTATTTAGAGTACTAGATTTGATATTTAATTATGTAAAGTGTACGAGATGTCTCTGGTACGGTTTGAAGGGTGGATCGGGAACCCGCGGACAGTGCTGGAGCCGGGTCGCTTGACTGGAGCAATGGGGGTGGTACCTGCAAAGACACTCCGACGCTTAAGTCAGAATGGATCTAAGAGGTAGAAAGTGTGAGGAATGAATGAATACCTGGAGGAACCTGGGTCCTCTATTTATAGGTGATGGTGAATATCTTATCTTATCTTATTTGGTTAAGATAAGAAAGAGATATTTGGGTTAGAGGTTTTGAAGGGCCGGTGTTTGGGCCTTTGTGTGGAAGCGGGTTGTCCCCGGGTAACCGGGTATGCGGGATCCGAAACACGGATCCGTAACAGTTGCCCCCGCAGCGGGAGAGCGAGCGGGGTCGATCTGTCGCTGGGAGACGTTTGTCATGGGCTCGACTTTTTCTCGGGTGCCCGTCTGGTTTCTTTGAGATGAGGTCGGTGTCTCGGTCTCTGTGTTTGTGGAAGATTCGTCTGACCGTTTAGGTCTGACGTGACTCTTCCGTATCGGTCGCGTCTGTTGCGTTCTTCGAGGCGTTACCTTTTTTCGAGGGGTATTTATTGCAGGTTGTGTTTTTTCTTTTTTTGTCCTTGCGTTTGTTTTGCTTTCTTAAGGGTATTTTCGTCGTTGTACTTCTTTCAAAAACCGTTTTGGTTTTCCTCCTTTAGTTCCCTCGTTTTGCTTTTACTTCTCTATTGCTTCTCTTTCTGGTTACAGCATTTCCCTTTCTCCATTTTCGCTTTCTGTGGTTTTGGTTGGATTTCTTTTGCGGCGTCTTTCCTTGGGGTTGTCTTCCTTCGATTTATCAGGTTAGCATCTCTTTTGTTACTTTTTGCTTTCTTCTGCTTTATTTTCTGCAGCATTTTGTTTTTGTTTTTGCTAAGTGTAGGCTGTTTTAGAGTAGTTTTGTGGTGTTTGTATGGTGGTTTAGATAGTTCTATTGGTTTCCTAGGAAAGGGTTAGGGCGAGTGCCACCGTATAATTGGTGGTGTGCGGTGGCGGTATTTTTTGGTTTTTTACCCGCTGTCGTTTTCTGCCGTGAGGTTAGTGGCTTGACATCCTTGGCGCGTCTGAAGGCGGCGATGGCCCAGGAGGAGGGGTCGTCGTCCCCGGCTACTCCCGTTTCTAATCCTGCCGTAGAGTCGCAGCTAGTTTCTCAGGAGGTGGTTTCTTCGGGTGCGCAGGCCGATACTCAAGTTTCCCCTGGCCCTGCGAACTCTCCTGAAGTCGTCGTGGTGACGGCTGCTGAGGCTTCTCGGAAGAGGAAGAGGCATGAGGACCCGAGCAGTGAGACTTTCGAGGATGAAGGTCTTGTGCCCAGCGTGATGGATCGACGCTTCGATGCTCCGGGGTTTATTGATCAACACTTGATGCCTGGAACGGAGCCGTTTTTTTATGGCTGCGATGTTTCGTTCCAGGCCAAGTCGGTGTATCGTGCTCTCCTCCGGTCTGCCGTTGTTGTTCGGAAGGCTGAGCCTGTGATGGCTCAGGTCGGTTTGCTGGACAAGAAGCTTCGTCATTCTCATGCTGAGGTAGCCAAGTTGAAGGGGGAACTTGAGGCTGCCGAAGCTGCGAGGGAGAAGGCTGTGAAGTCTTCTGAGGAGGCCGGGTCAGAGATTCTTCGACTTGCCGAGGTTGAAACTTCGCTTCTCTCTCAGCTGGCAGAGGAGCGGCAGCGGGCTTCTGATGTAGGTTCTCAGGCTGCCATGCTTCTCGCCAAATCGGAGGCTCTAAAGGCCGAGGTTGCTGCTTTGAGGAGGGAGAAGACGGAGTTACTAGCTAATGCGAAGGACGCAATTGCGGCTACCGAGGAAACGATGAGGGCTCAAGCTTCAGTGCTGGCTCCTGGTGTGGATATGTCCGTGATGGGGGCCTTCAAGACTGTTCGCGATGGCCAGATCGTTGACCTCGAGTAGCTTTTACTTTTATCTCTTTGGATTTTTTAACTGTGCTTTGGATATTTTCGGATGGCCGGAGGCCGTGTATTTTGATTTTGGAACACTTT
>NC_029787.2:99356046-99364707 GCF_000816755.2 Arachis ipaensis | reverse complement strand
GGCTATTTTGTTCCCTCGGACCGTCGTTTGGTCGGGTTTTTTCATGGATATCCGCGTATTTTGGACCTGGGGGGTGATCAGTTCCCCAGTTGTGGCCGTGTTTTCGTTCCGTTTTTTGGGACGTTTAGGAAAATATAAATAGCTGTTTTAATGGAATTGTTATTGATGGTTGGGCCTCGTTAAAACCCTCCGTTGGTGGCGGCAAAGAGTACCCGAGTTTAAAACTTAGATGAAATAAAAACACTTAGAATTTGCATACAGGTAGGAGAAGTACAAAAACATAGATGAGGGCAAGGGTGCGACCTTGTGGGTTGGTCTAGGCGTAGTATCGTCGCAAGTTGGCGGCGTTCCATGTTCTCGGGACTTCGTCGCCACTGAGCCGTTCGAGTTTGTACGCTCCTTTTCCGATTACGGCCTTGATTCTGTATGGTCCTTCCCAGTTGGGGGTGAGCTTTCCTTCTCCTGGGGTCGGGGGACCGATGTCGTTTCGTCGTAAAACGAGGTCGTTGGCCGCGAATTCTCGCCGGATGACTCCGTGATTATATCTTAGGCTGATTCTTTGCTTTAGGGCTAGTTCTCTGAGATGGGTTATGCTTCTTGTTTCGTCAATAAGGTCTCGTTCTGCTTCCTCGTCGTTACCTCCGACCGTTTTTCTGGGGCTTGGGTCTTCGATTTCTACCGGGATGACCGCCTCAACGCCGTATGTTAGTCGGAAAGGTGTTTCTCCCGTTGTTGTTTAGGGTGTGGTTCGGTATGACCATAGGACCGATCCGAGCTCGTCGGCCCATAGTCCTTTGGCTTCGTCGAGCCGCTTTTTAAGTCCTTTGACGATTATTTTGTTCGCGGATTCCACCTGTCCGTTTGTCTGAGGGTGTTCTACCGAGCTGAAACGGTGGGATACATGTAGCCCCTCTAAAAATTCTCTGAATTTTTTGTCGGTAAATTGGGTTCCGTTGTCCGAGATAACGATCTCGGGGATCCCGAATCGGGTGATGATCTGTCGCCAGAGGAATTTTCGGCATTGGGTTGCCGTTATGGAGGATAGGGGTTCGGCTTCAATCCATTTAGTATAGTAGTCTATGGCGACGATGAGGTATCTAAGCTGGCCGGGTGCCGTTGGGAAGGGTCCGACGAGGTCGATGCCCCAAGTGCCGAACGGCCGTTCTGCCGATATGGTGCTGAGCTGGTGCGGTGCGGCTTGGTGGATATTGGCATGCCTTTGGCATTTGTCGCAGTTTTTAACTATTTGTATGGAATCTCAGATAACCGTGGGCCAGAAGTAGCCTGCTCTGATGACTTTTTGGGCTAAAGTCTTGCCCCCGACGTGGTGACCGCTTGTTACCGGATAAGTCTCGGAATATCTTGTTAACCAGTCTTTGGTAGGTTGCTCCAGCGTTTTTTAGGCCGAAGGGCATTACTGTGTAACAGTACGTCCCGTCTGGGGTGATGAACGCTGTTTTCTCTTCGTCTGGTCGGTGCATCAGAATCTGGTTGTATCCGGAGTATGCGTCCATGAAGCTGAGGTACCGGTGACCGGATGCGGCGTCTACCAACCCGTCGATGTTTGGTAGGGGGAAGGCGTCTTTCGGGCAAGCTTTGTTGAGGTCCGTGTAGTCGACGCACATTCGCCACTTCCCATTAGATTTTTTCACCAGTACGACGTTGGCTAGCCAAGTCGTGTTGGGGAGTTCTCGGATAAAGTTGGCCTCGAGTAGGGCTTTAACTTGTTTTTTGACCTCGGTGGCTCGGTCCGGTGACATTTTTCTTCTCCTTTGTGCTATTGGTTTGGCTTTGGGATCCACGGCTAGACGGTGAGACATTAGGTCGGGGCTTATTCCCGGCATGTCGGCCGGTGTGAATGCGAACAGGTCCCTATTTTGTTTCAGGAGTTGAGAGAGCTCCTCTTTGAGGTCGTATGGGAGGTTCCTGTTAATGAAGGTGTACTCATCCTTGGTTGGCCCTATTTGTAATTTTTCCATATCCCCTTCTGGTTCTGGCCTGGGTTGGCCGTCTTGTCGGGCATCCAGATCGGCTAGGAATACACCAGCCGCATCCCGTGATTTCTTCCTTAGGGCTAGGCTGGTGTTGTCGCATTCGGCTGCGACTTCTCGGTCTCCGTGGATGGTGCCGACGGAGCCGTCGTCGGTTCTGAATTTCATAAGGAGGTATTTGGTAAAGATAACTGCGGAGAAGTCGTTGATTGTTTTCCTTCCGAGAATCACGTTATAGGCTGTGGAGTCTTTTAGGACTACGAATTCAGATAGAATTGTCTTCTTTTGGCTGCTCGTTCCTATGGTGATGGGAAGTGTGATTGAGCCGTCTGGTTTGAGGAAGTTGTCTCCGAGTCCCGTGACGCCGTGGCGGTGTGTTTGGAGGTTGTCGTTGCGGAGTCCGAGTTTATCAAAGGCTCCCCGAAAAAGGATGTTTGAGTCTGTCCCGGTGTCTACTAGTATTCTTCGTACGAGTCCTGCTCCGATTCTAGCTGAGATGACGAAAGGGTGATCGCGTGTTGAGCTGCGACCGTCTCTTCTGTCGTGTCGTCGGGTTGGCGACCTTCCGCGGCGAGATCCTGATCTGGAGATTGCATGGCTTCCGTGCTCGTTGTTGTGTTTTCCTTTATCGGTTATCTTGCCTTCGAGTTCTTGGACTCGGAGGCAAAGATCCTGGATGATCTGCGCTGCTTTGTCGCTGGCTTTTTCAGGATGTCGTCGGTTCGTGATGTCGTGATCGTTCGCGTTTTGAATAGTGCTTGCTATTCTTGCTTGGTTCGTTATTTCACGGTGCTCGGGGGTTGGGTTAATTGGTTGAGAGTCATCCTGGCTTGAGGGGGTTTCCTCCAGGACGTCCCCCATTGGGTCCAGCTGGCGCAGGTTTCCCACAGACGGCGCCAATGTACGAGATGTCTCTGGTACGGTTTGAAGGGTGGATCGGGAACCCGCGGACAGTGCTGGAGCCGGGTCGCTTGACTGGAGCAATGGGGGTGGTACCTGCAAAGACACTCCGACGCTTAAGTCAGAATGGATCTAAGAGGTAGAAAGTGTGAGGAATGAATGAATACCTGGAGGAACCTGGGTCCTCTATTTATAGGTGATGGTGAATATCTTATCTTATCTTATTTGGTTAAGATAAGAAAGAGATATTTGGGTTAGAGGTTTTGAAGGGCCGGTGTTTGGGCCTTTGTGTGGAAGCGGGTCGTCCCCGGGTAACCGGGTATGCGGGATCCGAAACACGGATCCGTAACATAAAGTATTGTATTTATCATATGGAGAATAATAGCAAGAAAGAATAGTGTTTAATATAATAAGGGATATAATAAAAATATAAATTAATAATTTTTAAAAAATAATAAAATTAAATTTTAATTTAAACTAAAAACTAAATGAATTGTCAGAAAAATAGCAACTAATTTTGATTTTAATTTCTCTATAATTTATTTAAAGGTAAAAATCTCTCTATAACCACTAACATCGTCGATAACAAAATTATAAGTCTCTATGAAATAAAAAGAAATATATAAAATAAATAACATATATATAATTTTAAAGTTATTAATCATAGATTATGGACAATTTTTTTTTTAAAAATTCCTTATGGATCAAAATGTAATTTTTTGATATTTTTATATTTTTCTAAAATTTTTTAAACTTATCAACATTTAAGTTGTCTATACATTACTTCTCAAAATATTATGATTTTACAAGTTATAATATGTAAAGTAAATCACCTTTACAAACAATTTGCAAACCAATTTTACGATATCCCCAAAGTAAAAAAGGCTACGTGCATGTCTCAATTTTCATATCTATGTAATTAAATTTATGGAGTTCGAATTATGTGTTTTCGTAGTAAATCGAATCTATAAGATTTGAATTACTTGGATGTTATCTATACTACTAAATCGAATGAAGGAGATTCGGTTTACAATGAGTTAGATTGCTACTAAATAAGTATAAATCGAACCTTATTGCTTTGATTTAGCATGGACCATATAAATCAAAATTTATAGATTCGATTTAGTAGGGGATGACATAATTCGAATTCTTTGAATTCAATTTACTTTCGAATCACAATGTCAAGTAATTTGAATCCTATAGATTTGATTTACTACTTATTACCCTAATTCGAATTCTTCGATTTATATAGAAATGTAAATGGAGACAATTAGGTAATGTTTTTTGGGTTCGGGGGATTTAGGTAATTTTGGAGTGGTTTTGGTTTATCAACGTAAATTAACCTAATATGTGATATTAGTTATTGTTATATATATGGAAAATGTGTATGTGGAAAAATAAAATGCTGGAAAAGAAAATGGATAGAAACATCAATTTTTCATTGTTTGGATCAACAAAGAAATTGAATGGAAAACATAAAAGTATATGTGGGGCTCATGTAAATTTTTTCTCTTCAAAATTGTAAAGAAAACTGATGCAAAAAAACAAATATGGATAAAAATACAGAGTTAACATTTGAATTATAATTTATATATAATATATAATTATTAATATATTTTTACATTATTATAATTTTTTCTCTTCTCACTTTTCTTTCCATCCAAGCAAAAGAAAAATAACATTTTTTCTTCATCTAAACAACACAAAAAAAATATACTTTTCTTTCCATTTTTTTCCTCTCTTTTTCTTTCTTTCCATTTTCTTTTCTTTTAATTTTCATCTTATATCCAAACAATAGCTTAGTGTTTATCTATTTATCTTCTATTAATATTATTATAACAAGGATACATATGACTTTTATCTATTTATCTTCTATTAATATTTATCTTCTATTAATATTATTATAGCTTAGTGTTTATCTATTTATCTTCTATTTATCTTCTATTAATTCATGGGCTTTGGCGGGAGGGGAGCGGGCCGGGCAGGCTTTCGCTGGGCCAAGCTTTTATTTTGTCATAGTAATTTTTTTTATAAATTTCTATGATGTTATTGATCTACAAGAGGATGAAGATGATAATTGAAGATGTTCTAAGTTATATTTTGGCTTATGTTTTATGTTTGATTGATTATAAACTTGAAGATGTTTAATTATATCCGGGGTGGGCCAGCCCACCAGATGGGGGGCTTTTGGCGAGACAGGGCGGACTTTTCCGTTTGCCACCCCTAATGGGACACGGACATAAGTACCTGTCCCATGGAACCTATTAAATATACACAAATATAAAATTATTAATTTATCTTAATTTATATATACATAAATCCATTTCTTGAATTTAGTAACCTTAATTTCTGTTTCCAATTTGAATTCTTCCTTTTTCTTCCAGACTCATTCTCAGCCTCGATCCTCTCTCTCTCTAACTCACTTTCTCTACCTCTCAAGTCCGTCACTACGTCGCTCAGTATCATCCCAAAAATGTTATGTTATGTTATTATGTTGGAATATATTTTTATATTTTCTTCTTTTAAAATTTTATTTTTCATAACGAATATGTTATAAATTGTGTTGAATTATATTGAATTGATTATTTTATGATTATTATATTATGTCTTTTTGTGTTAATTTTTTTCAAAAATTTTCAAAGAATATTTGTAGATATCCGAGGAGATCTGCATTCCTTAAGGGGTAATTAAATAGGAACTTGCCATGACGGAAAAGGATCGAGAGCATTTTTTTAAATAGGAGTGAAGGATGGGAAGGGGCTTCTCACGCTCCCCTGAGTACTCATTACCATATCTAACTAGTAACAGAGATCCAATCTGAACCCATTTAAGAGGGAACGTGTGGACTTCATCTGCATTGGGCCTTTAAGGTAATGAACCTGAATCGAATTTGGGACCCTAATAATGGATTTTAGTTGATCTTGTTTGCGTTGAAGTTTTACTAGGTCCAAATATATCTTGGATTAATATTTTGAGTTGTTATAACAAATACACTATACTATTTAATATTATAACACTTAATATATGTAAAAATTGGATATATTTACAAGACAAAATTAATTGTCTCTTTTTTAGTTTTAAATATCATTTTTAATGTAACGAAAAAGTAAAAATAACAATAATCACTCTAATATAATATATATTATCGTTTATTAAATTTATAATTAATTTTTAATTCAATTTTTGGTAATTAAAATTTAAATGATTAAAATTATTAAATTTTGAATATTTTGTATCTAACCAATTTATTTTTTATTGAAATTAAAAAAGGATGAGTTGTTAATCAATTTTAAATTTAAATTTAAATTTGAGTAAGAAAATAAAAAATATTTTAAATTTTATCTCACTAACCAGAATTGATTTTAAGATAAGAAATTATTTTGTATATCATATATTATAGGATAGTATGGTCATTTGTTATTTTTTTAATGATAAATATTGTTAAATAAAATGGTGTAAGAAATTAGAAGAAAATGTATTTACAAGTTTAGGAAATATTAATTTATTTTTCAATAGAATAAATTATATATTGAATAACAAAAGTTGTTATTGATTTCTTTTCACACTAACTAATACTCAACGATGGTGTTTCGGTATACCATGTTACAAAAAAGTATTAATCGATCTAATGACTTTTGTAATGACATAAGTTTATAAATTTGAAAATTTAAAAATTATTTCACAAAATGTGAAGTTTTAACAAGTAACAATGTTGATCATATTATTTTGATTTCAAGAATGAATACGATACTAACAAATAAAATTGTCCCAAGTAAATTTTAACAAAGGTAAAAGTCCATAAGTATTGCTATTAATGAAAAATTAATCTATTTTAAAGACAAAGACAATTTTTTTATATGGATTTCTTAATTCGACAAGTCGAGGACTAATCCACCACATATTGATGTTCTATTTATTAAGGGTCTGTCGCTAACTAATAGATTGTTATACACACAAGCCGAGATTCGAACTCCAAATACTTACTTAAGCGGACAAATGAGATGACCATTCAACCAATTCAAATTGATTAAAATAAATATTAATTATTTTTAATATTTTTAAATTATAAAATATTTATAATAATAATTATTATATATATTTTTCATCTAAATTTTAATAATTTTTTTAATATAATTTTATGTTTTATCCCGTGCAGGACACGGGAACATACACTAGTTCTATTATATAAAAATCAGATTTCTGCACTTAATGATGGAGTTGACGTGGCATGCTTCTGAGATTGTTTCGATTTATTTCTTTTAACTCATTAAATACAAGTTATTACAATAAACTAACTATATCAATTAATTGATTTGATTAGATATTTAAATATCATTTAATTTATTATAATTTATATCAATTTGATTCGGTAGTATTTTTTAATTTATTTATTTTAATATTCTGTTAATATTTTTTAATTTATTTCTTTTAATTTATTAAACCAAATTTATTGTGTGTACTAAACAATTAATTTGATTAATTTATTAATCATTAAAATAATAAGTCTATGAATAAAATAGGCAATTGAAATATTTTCAACTAATAATTGAATAAAATCAAATCATATCATATATATTGAGCTAAATTCAAATCATCTATAACAATATATAATGCGAATACCTCAAGTTTGGTGTCCAATTTTCTTTCCTATTTTAACCCTGCTAAGTACCAACATAATCCAAAACTAACTTTACAGTTATGTATTTCACTACCAGTTACAACAAAAATTCACACGTAACTTCTTTCTCAATCTTCCACTTAAATAATCTATTTTTTTATCATTTCTTTAATTTTCTTTACTTCTCTTACTCAACTCTAACATTTTTACCTTTTGAATAACTCTTTAGACAACTTCCTAAAATAGACTATGACTATGATAAATGTTGGTTTTAGAAGCATGTACGAAAAGCACAAAAGAATAATTTACGACGAAAGAAGTGTTCAATTATCATCAATAGTAGTGATAAGTAATTTTTGGTAAATTTTATTATATTTTGTGATATTCATTTAAATTATATTTTATTTAGTTTTATCTTAGTTTTAGTTTGTACCGTTTTGTTCTGAGTACAATGTACTCTGTAGCTTCACTCTAATTATTTTATTAGAGTTTTTGTTGTAGTTTCTTAAAAAAAATTATCATTTTTGTATTTCTTTTGATGTTTTTCTTCTCCTTTCTTTAACATTTTCAATTGAATTGTCTCCATCCTCCTCCTTTGTCTTTCTCCACTGCGGTTACATTTTTTTTTTTCAATTTACTTACTCAATCTATATTTTTAATCTATTTTTTATTTTTTTAATTTGTTACCAATTTTTTACGTAGATAAATAGCGTTATGTCTTTTTCTCTCATTAATTTGATTTGACAAAAAAAATAGTTTCTTTACAGTTTACATGTACATTTTATTTATGTTTTTGACATGTTTGTATTTAACTATCTGTCAACGATGGGATGAAAAAATTTTATAAATATTTTTTATACATTTTTCTTTTTAAATTGCTTTTAATGGGATAATTTTTTTTAATTTTCTAAAATACTTGATTACTTAGAATATTGTATTTAAAATTTGAGTATATAAATATTTTTAAATTAAACTAAAATAAATAAATTATATTACAAAAAAGTTTATTAATTTTGTCTTTTACAATATTATTTATTTGACATATTGGCTTAGTTATTTAATTGGTATATAATGCATGCAAGAAAATCACACCTATCAAGTGTTTCTTAAAATATTCGTATACTAATTTTTTAAATATTTAATTATTTAGAA
>NC_029787.2:99354059-99355823 GCF_000816755.2 Arachis ipaensis | reverse complement strand
ATTTTTTCCAGATACACAATTTTTATACTCTCCTATTTTGTTTATTAATTATTCTTATATTTTGATATTTAAAAACAAAAAAAATAAGCATTCTCATTTAGTCTGCTTTTTCACTATTTATAAAAAAAATAAAGACCTCTTCATATTTAGATTCATATTTTGGCCTACAACTTAAAAAAGATGAAGACAAATATAAATATCTATGACATTTAAGTAAAAATTATCTTTTGTAAATAACTAACATGTATTTTGGTTTATATATACTCTTTTTGAATCAGAATAATGTTATTATCATTATTTTTTGAATTATATTTTGGTTTATAGTCATTTTAATTTTAATAAAATATGATATAAATAAAGTCACGTCAACATTAAAATAAAAAAATACTTATCTAATAAATTTGAAGAGTGAATGATATATTAACAAAAAAATAAAATTAATTTCTTAAAAACAATAGAAAAGCGGCTGAACAGGCACGTTAGTGCCTGTTGAGCCGCTAGTATATATAATGCGAAAACCTCAAGTTTGGTGTCCAATTTTCTTTCCTATTTTAACCCTGCTAAGTGCCAACATAATCCAAAACTAACTTTACAGTTATGCATTTCACTCCAGTTACAGAAAAAATTCACACGTAACTTCTTTCTCAATCCTCTACTTAAATAATCTATTTTTTTATCATTTCTTTAATTTTCTTTACTTCTCTTACTCAACTCTAACATTTTCACCTTTTGAATAACTCATAGCCTATGACTATGATAAATGTTGGTTTTAGAAGCATGTACAAAAAGAACAAAAGAATAATTTATGATGGAGGAAGTGTTCAATTAAATTATATGTCATATTGGTAAGTAATTTTTGGTAAATTTTATTATATTTTGTGATATTCATTTAAATTATAACTTTATTTAGTTTTATTTAAGTTTTAGTTTGTACCGTTTTGTTCTGAGTACAATGTACTCTGTAGCTTCACTCTAATTATTTTATTAGAGTTTTTGTTGTAGTTTCTTAAAAAAATTTATCATTTTTGTATTTCTTCTCCTTTTTTTAACATTCTCAGTTGAATTGCCTCCATCTTCCTCCTTTGTCTTCCTCCACTACAGTTATAATTTTTTTTTTAATTTACTTATTCAATCTATATTTTTAATCCATTTTTAATTTTTTTTTAATTTGTTACCAATTTTTCACATAGACAAATAGCGTTATGTCTTTTTCTTTAATTAATTCGATTTGACAAAAAAAACAGTTTCTTTACATTTTATATGTACATTTTATTTATTTTTTTGACATGTCTGTATTTAATTATCTGTCAATGATGGGATGAAAAAATTTTATAAATATTTTTTAATATTTTTCTTTTTAAATTACTTTTAATGGGATAATTTTTTTTAATTTTCTAAAATACTTGATTACTTAGAATATTGTATTTAAAATTTGAGTATATAAATTTTTTAAATTAAACTAAAATAAATAAATTATATTACAAAAAAAATTTATTAATTTTGTCTTTTACAATATTATTTGTTTGACATATTGGCTTAGTTATTTAATTGGTATATAATGCATCCAAGAAAATCACACCTATCAAGTGTTTCTTAGAATATTCGTATACTAATTTTTTAAATAATTAATTATTTAGAGTACTGGATTTGATATTTAATTATATAAAGTATTATATTTGTCATACAGAAAACACAAAAAATATGCACATTTCTATAACAATATAGGAAAAGTCTAGGAAACCAGCAATTTTATTGAATTTTCAC
>NC_029787.2:99345658-99350034 GCF_000816755.2 Arachis ipaensis | reverse complement strand
GTAAAATATAATCATTTAAAATACATTATTGTCGTTCCAATAATATGATTGCTATTATTCAGATGCTCATAATAATAGTGGTCCAATTAATATCTAATAGAATTTTACGTTTCATATATTTTTTAATATTCTACAATTCTTTTAAACGTTTTATTTAATACACAAAAAAGATACAAATATTTTTAATTAATATATATAACATTGTAAATTATAAATGATAATTTCTTCACTTAATAAATCTATTATACGGTTACACTTGAATTATTTTTCAAATGGTAACCTTTTTCAGAACTCAAACTGCCTATCATGTATTTGTATTTTATGGACACTATCTATTCTTTTTCGTTATTCAGAGTTTGGATAATTATGATATTAATGGGTATTCTACGTATTCTATTACTTCCAATCAATTTAATTTTGTATGATTTGTTTCTTATAAAGTAACCTCTCAATTACCACTAATACTGTACAGACTTAATTTAATGAACAATTTTATAATTTTGTTAATGTGTTCTTTTTACATACTATCAGAAATTCATGGAAATAGATCTGATCAAAACAATAGACGTGAAAAAAATATTACTAGTTAGTATTGTACTTTTTTTTCTTTATATATTTAGTATTGTGACATAATTTTAATAGGTAAATAAAGTTATAAAAAAATATTATTTTATTCTTATATGTTAGCATATTAATGTATTCATAGTAAACATTAAGTGTGAACATAATTGGTGTTAAAATTATTTATTTAAGATCATTACAAGAACCAATTATAAAAAAAAGAGTGCCAGTGCCTAACAAAAAAAAATTAAAATCTATACACAACAAATTTTATAAAAACCAAAATAATACTTAAAATATTTATTTGCCAATCAAAATGAAAAATATGGAAACTTAAGTGAAAACAAAAAAAAATAATTTAAAAAATTTAATATTTTGTTGAATTATTTTATTATATAATTCACACAAATATGACAACATAAAATGATTAAATAAAATATATTTTAAGAAATAAAATAAATAGTAAAAATTAAAATGATAACTCTAGGCGAAAGCATACAAAATAAAAATTATTAGAAGTAATAGAATAAATAAAATATGAACCAATATTATCGTCATGTATTGTATTATTTCGACCAGTAATATCTAAACATTTAAAAAACATGAAACAAAACATACAAGCTAAAAAATTTGGCCAAAGGCAAAAATTGTCATACCCTATATAAGATAATTAACTAAAAAATGCTATAAGACAATTGATGAACGGAGAATTTTATACAAAAAAAAAATTATGATATATAAAGAAAGTATTTTAAAAAAAAAATTATTTATTTCAGACTCAAACTATATTGTATTGACTATTTAATCTAAAAAAAAATAATCCATGATAAAGATAGTGTTACCATATAAACAAAAATATATAATGGAACAAGAAAATAATAATCATTTAGAATAATATAATGTTGTTATATATCATAAGTTAGATTAACTTTGTTATAACAGTTTCGAATAAAAGGTTTTAAATAAAATAATTTTATTAAAAAAAGAATAAAACTATATTGCTACATAATAAATAATATTTCTTTATAATTAAATAAAAGAATAAAAACATTTATTTAACGAATAAAAAACATCTTTAGAAAGAATAAAATAAAATATTTTATAATTAAAGTTGTTAAATACATCTGAATGACAAAATTTAAAAAAAAATAAAGTCAAACAATATCACAATATTATACAATGTAACAAAGTTAAAAAAAAGATTGAAACATCACTTAAATATTTGATAGCTACTTATCTCTTTTTTATGATCACCACTATAATGGAAGTAATTCTTTGTATTTATAATCAACAAAGTACTATTTTTTTAGTTGTTACAAAATTAATCATTTTCTGATTTTCATTATGAATGTAACCAAATATATGTAAATTTAATACGAGTACAGAAATTAGACAAAATGTTCGAGCATCTCATAATTGTGCTCGAAATTTTCAAGAGGATGCAACAATAATTCGAACTCCGCTACCAATCCCAAGGACATGTCATTACTGTAGCGCACGTCTATTTCACCATGAGACGTTCGAGATGTGCTGTAATAGGAGAAAAGTTTCTCTTCCCCGAGTAAATGCTCCTCAGGAATTACTTGAAATCTTCTTGGACCCTTCTGCAGAAGGAAACCATTTTAGGAAACATATTCGTGGATACAATCATGTATTTTCCTTCACTTCGTGTGGTGTGCACATAGACGAACAACTGGCTATAACAGGTCGTGGTATATACATTTCGTGCTCAAGGCTCAATATATCACAATATAGGGGGATTTCATCCAAATCAGGACATGCGGCCACAGTTTTTGCAACTGTACATATATGATACTGAGCACGAGTTGCAGAATAGGATGCTGGAGAACACACAACTACATAAAACATTGGTTTTCAAGTTACAATAATTGCTACACCGGTATAATCCTTTTCTCCATGTGTTTCGCCAGCTTGCACAACGGTCAGATGTACATGAGTGTAGTTTGGTCATTAGAGAGTGACCTGCTAATCAGCCACAATATAGTCTTCCAACTGCGTCGCAGGTAGCAGCTATAATTGTTGGTGATGACGTTGAAACAATGATTCATGGGCGAGATATTAAGGTGCAAACTCATGCTGGTAGCCTACGAAGGATTCAGGAATTCGTTGGCTATTACGATCCACTACAATATCCTCTTCTTTTTCCATTTGGAACTCATGGATAGGATATCAATACCCGAAGTCAAAATGGCGGCAAAGTATCATACCAAACATATAATAGCTATATGCTCTAGGTACAAATCCCCATTTCCTACGCAGTATAGACTTCAATAAAATTCTGCCAAAGAATTGTTCAATGTATCTAATCTTTTTTGCAAATTCTTAAAAATTTGTAGATCTGCCCCGATGATCATTCCACCGTATTGCAAGCAGGGCGACTACTACAGCAATATGTTGTTGATAACTATCTGAAAATTGAAACCGAAAAGTTAAGATGGGTTCGAACTAGACAGAAGAAATTACGGGCTGAATTATACCAAGGCTTACAAGATGCTTTGCATACAGGAGAAACCAATGCAGGTAAATATTGTTGTATCTAATTGCTACTTCGTAAATCATTAAGAATTACCCAAAATAATTATTAAAACTAATAATATTTNGAATATTGCATTTAAAATTTGAGTATATAAATATTTTTAAATTAAACTAAAATAAATAAATTATATTACAAGAAAATTTATTAATTTTTCCTTTTACAATATTATTTGTTTGACATATTGGCTGAGTTATTTAATTGGTATATAATGCATGCAAGAGAATCACACCTATCAAGTGTTTCTTAGAATATTCGTATACTAATTTTTTAAATAATTAATTATTTAGAGTACTAGATTTGATATTTAATTATATAAAATATTGTATTTGTCATACACAAAAAAATATGCACATTTTTACAAAAAATAGTAATGGGAAAACCCATTTTGGTGTCCAATATTTTTTTTCATTTTTATCCTTTTTAATAACTTACTTCCAGTTACAGAATTTCACTACTTCATTTTCATTCACATTCACGTCAATATAACTTCTTCCATTAATTTCTCTCACATCACGTTACTGCATCAGTTACAGAATTTCCACTACTTAATCTTCATCTTCATCTATAATAACTAATAGTATACCCGTTTCTCCAATTAATCTCTCTCACTTCACTGGTTACTCCATAATATAAAAAATTTCCTTCATTTCTCCTCCATCTTCTTCTCCTGCGTTCTTCTCACTTCGCCTAAATATAATGTAAAACCTACTGTAATTTATTTTTCTTCATTAAATAAAAGTGTAAAATTATTTTTATATGTTTCTTTGATTAATTATAGTTGACAACATACCAATGGAAGATTCACGTGGAAGTGGTCGACGAACTTGGCAAGACTATGCCAGACAACGAAGACAAAATATAAGTGAAGAACAGAGGCAGCAACACCTTGCTAGAAGGCGTGCCAGTTACCGAGAGAGTATTAGACGAGGAAAATAAATCGATACATCAAGTGGACCAACTAACATGGCAACACCATTACAAGATATCACAGATATACCCCTCAACAATACTCTGTATCAGGTACTCTAAGTTATACTTCCCATTAATAAATTTATGTTGTTAGTTTATCATTTAATATGATTATTTTTACGATATATCTATGTTACTTAACTCTTAGTACGTACCAATTATGTATAATTTATTTCTTGAGTGTACCCTTAAATTATCAAATTACATTATTTTTATCTCAATAATGAATACTCACAATAACACCAGAGCTGGTTCAAGTAATATACCAAACGGTCCAAATATGGGTAGG
>NC_029787.2:99337750-99342161 GCF_000816755.2 Arachis ipaensis | reverse complement strand
GATCGTCCAGATCTAACAACAAGAATTTTTTGAGCCAAATTTGAACAGCTGAAAGAGGATGTAATTACTAAGGGTGTCTTAGGAAAGGTGAAGAGCTATATTTACGTCACTGAGTTTCAAAAAAGAGGGTTGCCACATGTACATATGTTGCTAATCTTAGAAAACAATGACAAGTTAATTGACCCGGAGCATTAATGTAACACCCTAATACTTTTAAACTGAGTTAAGCTTTATTTGGATTATATTTAGTAGCTGATATTCAAAAACCTTGCAAAATTTTTATTTTAAAACAAATATGAAATATTTATATAAAATAATTTATAGATAAAAATATTGAATAATTAGTTTTTATTAGAATAGTTACTAGTTGAAAAATATAAGTGGATTTGAAAATACTAACATGAAAAACTGGTGTACTAAACTATGAAGGCACAACAATGACAAGCTTCACTCATACCAAATAAAAAAGGAAACATAATAGTTACAATTGCAATCAGTCAATAAGGATAAAACAAGACACATAGGAAATCCTAATTCTCTTAATTTGTTTAACTATGGCTAAAACAATCGCATGTTCTTCCTTCTTAAGGTAAATGTTTAATGTTTTGTATCTACGTCCTCGATAGCTTGCTCCCACTAGTGCACCTGTCTTTTTACCTCAACTGTATTGCTTCGTACTGCATCGTTCCTGAAGATGATACGGAGAGAGGGGTGAGAAACAAAAGTTTCTTAGTAGTTTATCTATATGGTGTCATCGTATCCATCTCCAGCCACTCCGAGTTTTAAAATAAAAATAGTGATGATGCAATGTTGTTCAATTATTATTTTCAAAAGTCTTGATTAGTCGGAGTGGTGTGACTTTTAGATGCTTCTCATTTACTTATGTTATGACATGTGTAATGCATACAAAATGCCTATAGCGTTAAAACATATAAAGGTAACTCATAAACCTTGGTATGATGTTCTCATAGGCCATAAAGCAAGACGAAATAAATAATAAATAAGAGAAGAATAGTAACATTGCCATAGATAAGTCAAACAGAATAAATTTGAATAAAATAAAGATCTTAAACAATATCATACATCATACAAAAAGGAACTTTGGAAAAAAGAAGGATCTTTAAATGCAATAATAAACATAATCATAAATAAAAAAAAGATAAAAGAAGAACAATCATGTTCACACTTTTCATTGCACTTTTCATTACTTTTTCTCGTATCTTTTATGGAAGGTATTGAGCTCAAACCGATATAAAAGGTGGGAGTCCCCTTCCCTTACCGAAGGTTCTTATCCCAAACGTTTTGGCGATCACCTTCCCTTACTGAAGGATCGTCTTGATCGATCACCTTCCCTTACCGAAGGATCATTCCCTCAGTTCAATTTACAATCAAGGTTATTTAGACATACACAAGAAAAGAGTTATATCAACAAAGATATCTTATTATATAAAATTGATGGGAGTCTCCTTCCCTTACCGAAGGTTCCCAAAATTTTTCCGATCACCTTCCCTTACCGAAGGATCATCTCGATTATCTTGTCTTTGAGGGTCACATTCCCTTACCGAAGGATCATTCCCTCAGTTTTTTAATGCACATAAGATTGCTATTATAATGCATAATGCGTATGACGGAAAGAGACATTATATCATGACATATGCAATGCTAACATCCATATTAAAAAATATTTAAGATATGACATAAAAATTAGCATAAAATCCCCTACCTCGAGTGAAGTTCCGCTAGGTATTCCGATGCAAATAGATGCAGTTTGTTAGTGAAGAGAGACTTGTTTCATGGCTAGACTTTGTGTATACTAGAATATTTTGTATAGAAAAAGGGAATAGAATGAGAAGGGAAGGATCAAATAGCTCTCAGGTATGTGCAGATTATGTTAGGAGGCATTTAGGTGAAATCTTCAATCTGGATTGTTACTTTGTGAGCCCTATAAATTTTTTTACGTTTGGAATTTGGAAATATCTATTAGAGACAAATTTATAGAGAATTGAATTATCTTTAAAACAAATCTTAAAAAAAGTCAATCGGATAACCACAACTTAAGATATTCCCGAAATACTGTTAGTATATCAGGCTGGCTGATAAGAGCACAATTTTCTACTATGAACTTGTAACCGATTTATCTACCTAATTTAATTTGAATTTGATTTTATACTGAACTTAAGGAATAGAGCTAGTATTCTTATCTTTTCATATAACTAAATATCATTCAAATCTAATAAATGTAAAATTAATTATGACTATATTTTAAAAAGTTATTTATTGTCGGTTAGAGATTTACTACCACTAGTGCTTTCATATATTTAAATTTTAAATTCAAATCTTAAATCATTACCATTTTAATTAATTAATTAGTTATTAAATAATGATTTGATTCAAAAAATTGGGATGTTACAATTATGATAGTTTGGTACGTGCAGAGATACCATCTAAAGAAGTAGAACCACATCTACATGATGCAGTGCTAAAACATATGATTCATGGTCCTTGCGGTACACTTGATCAATCTTCACCCTGCATGAAAATGGCCAATGTAAACGCAACTACCCAAAAGAGTTCACAGCAGAAACATGAAGAGGTGACGACTCATATCCGCAATATAGGCGACGATTCGACACTCCAGTACCGATTAACCAAAATATCACAGTTGACAATAGATGGGTAGTTTTGTACAACCCTTGGCTACTACTAAAGTATGATTGCCATATTAATGTTGAGATATGTAGTAGCATCAAGAGTATAAAGTATCTCTACAAATATTGCTACAAGGGTCCAGACCGGGTTGCAATGGAAGTTCACAACGGTTCTAATGTTGACGAGGTCCAACAGTTTGTTGATGCAAGATGGATTGCTGCTCCAGAGGCATGTTGGAGAATATTTAAATTTAACTTTTACCGAATGTATCCATCAGTGGAAAGGTTACAAATTCATTTGCCAAATCAACATCAAGTGAGCTTCTATGATCACCAAACCATTCCTGAAATACTTAATGATGATTATTTCTCTAGAACAATGCTCACTGAGTTCTTTGTCCTAAATCGTGAGGAGGACCAACAATCTAGGCATCTTCTGTACAGGAAAATTCCAGAGTATTACACTTGGCACAACAAGGAAAAGGAATAGCGTCGGCGCAAGACACAGAGGAGATCCATCGGTCGAATTTATTCTGTATCACCTTCAGAAGGAGAAAAATTCTATTTACGTATTCTATTATCTAATGTCAGAGGACCAATCAGTTGGGATGACTTGCTAACAGTGAATGGGGTCCAATATTCGTCCTTCAAGCAATCTGCTCAACACCGAGGATTGTTAGAGAGTGACAGTAGCATCCATGCGTGTTTGGTTGAGGCTTCTGTTTTACGATTGTCATGTGCTTTACAAAGGTTGTTTGCAACCATCTTAATATTTTGTGAGCCTACAGATGTAAGAAGCTTATGGGATGAATTTTTTTTATATATGGTGGATGATTATCCGTCAACCAGCACCACAACAGCCTTAGTGTTCACAAATCGGCTACTTAGGGATATAAATGATATAATCCTTCAGCACGGAAAACAGATTACACAATACGATTTGCCAGCTCTAACTCATAAAAATGACAATGACAACTTGATACCCAGAGTTATCCAAGAAGAACTGTCTGTCGAAGTACCTCGGGAAGACCTGTGTTCCGTAGCAAGATTGAACAATGACCAATCTAAAGCTTTCAAGTAAATTATGAATACAATTGATCGAAGAGAAAGTGGAGTGTTCTTTGTTGATGGGCCAGGAGGATCAGGCAAAACATTTCTTTACAGAGCTATAATTGCAGAATTGAGAAATAAGGGTCATATTATCTTGATAACTGCATCATCAGGAATAGCCGCAACATTATTGCCTGGGGGTCGAACAGCTCATTCTAGGTTTAAGATCCCAATTAATGCAGAACCATCATCCATTTGCAACATAAGCAAACAATCAAATCTTGCAAAGCTGATTAGACAAACAACGGCAATCATCTGGGATGAAGCACCTATGACAAATAAAGAATCAGTGCAATCATTAGACCGCACTCTGAGAGATATATTAGCAAACGATATGCCATTTGGAGGAAAAGTGATGGTGATGGGAGGAGATTTCCGCCAAGTACTGCCTGTCGTACCGAAAGATAGTAAGTCACAAATGATTTCAGCTTCTATAGTTAAGTCTCATTTATGGGCTTCCACTAAAATTCTATATTTGCGACAAAATATGTGATCTTCTAATGATCATGTTTTTGCTGAGTATCTTATGCGCATTGGTGATGGAATTGAGCCCACCATACATGAAGACTTTGTACGGATACAAGCAAATATGGCAATTCCTTGGGAGGGTGAAACATCGTTACACAAGTTAATAGAAGAAATGTTTCCAAACG